>NC_138863.1:63591165-63790310 GCF_965194805.1 Balaenoptera borealis
GTTTGTATTTTTGTAACATTTCTGTGTGCTGATTTCTGTAAATTATTTAAATTAAAATCTTAGGAAAGAAGATTTATAAAGTCAAGCTTTTGGAGGTCATGGACCAGTAATAATAAAAAATGAGGGGGGGGGTGGGCCCACCCTAAGGTTTGCAATTTTTAAAATGTACTTCACAAAATAAATATTATTATCCTAATATCATAAAGGAAAGAATATTTTTATCTTAAACCAAGTGGGATCTACAGTTAAAATAAAGGACAAATCTTTACGTCAGAAGAAGATTGGCAGTATTCTAAAATGTCTTTTAGAAAAGGGTCTAATTTTGAAAATCCAAATATAGAAAATTTATAACCAATTTTCATTTTATAATATTTATACTGGTTAGTTGTGGTCTGGATATAAATTTGCCATCACTGGAGTCTATTCAGTACAAACTAGAACTCGATCAACTTCTTCTAAGATTTCATTTTTGTCACCATTCTTTCTTTATAAATTTGGTTGTATTTAGGTCTGCTGGCTTAAGTGGAAGCCACATACTACACCTCTCGGGATATCTTGGGCACACCTAAAAGCCATGGAGCAGCGGCCTTCGTGCTTCCAGCTACTGCTGTCTTCTCCCTGCAGTCTGGGGGAGAAGTTTAGGCCAGTTGTCTAGTTAGGGTTGGAGGGAGTTTCAGAGCACTCTCCCCCAGTGGCCTCTCATGCCTAGGAAACCCAGGTCTGGAGGTAGATCAGCCTCGAAAACGGAGCTAAGAGTAGGGATGTTGTAGTTCTCTAAATGGAAATAGACACTACATGTTTAACAGAAAAAAATAGCAGATGACTACTATAGTGAGTACATATTTACTGCTTGAAATACATTCTCAAGGAACAAACAAAACTTAAGAAAAGATTTTCATTCATTGAAACTAGAGGAAAACCATGTCTCGTACCACAAATTCTTGATATAATGTTTTGAACCGTACAGCAAGAAGGCACTAGGCATTGATCCTGAAACATCCTCTTCACCTGCAAGTTAGAGAAATGAAGACGGGGGATGAGAGACTAAATGGGTAGCTCCGCACTTAGGTCCATTTCTCCTCAAGGACCACCATTCTTCACTTCTTCTAACTGGGAGGTGGAGGTGGGACAAGACCTCTGAATGAGACCATGTAGCAGGAAAGTCACAAAAGGATAGCATAGGAACCAGCTTTGCAGCTGGGATCCAAGGTCAGACGTATGAATAAAGTGCACTCTCATACCAAACAAAGGGCCTTAAGCCACAGAAATTTATATCGGTTTGTTTTCTCACCTGGAAAGTTGATTCATTCCAAAATTGGAATTGGGAATTGGTTAGGGCTGGCCACCTTAGAATAATAGTTAGTACTTTCTTAACCCTTCTTATGTGCCCAGCACTGTTCTAAGCCCTTTACAGATGTCAACTCATTTATATTCCCTCAGCAACCTGTGAGGTAGGGACTATCCATAACCTCGTTCTACAGATAAGGAATCCAAGGCACAGAGAGTGTAAGTAACTTCAAGTCAGATGGCTGGGAAGTGTTAGAGTTGGGATTTAAACCCAGGTGGCAGTCTGGCACCTAACCCATGAACTTCACCTAGACTCTACCTTATGCCTTTCTATGCTATATTGCAGAGAAAGTATGTGAAGACAGAGTTCTTAACAAAGATTCTATACAAATTTGTATTTTTTTTTGTTTTTTGTTTTCTTTTACAAATTTGAATTTTTATAATATAATTTTGCTTTTGTGTTTCTATAGAAGTATAATGATTAAGAAAAAAAAAAGCAGGGGAATATGTTTTGTCTGGATCCTTAGTACCTGGCCTTCAGAACCCAAGTGACTCACTGAGAACCATCTCTAGGTATCCAGACTGCACTTATCAACCCAGGTCTTTATGGAAATGGTGGATGGAGGGCTGTTGACTTATGCGTAAGTCTTTATCTGTTCAATCAAATATAAATGCCCTAATTTTTGAGGTTTGCTCTGTGCCAACCTAGGAATATTCTGGAGCCAACATTATTAGTATATTAGCTTAAATTTTAAAGTTTGATACATTATGAAAATTGCACTTTGAATACATGTGAAAGGTAAACCAAGCTATTCCATTAAATTTGCTCTATCCATTTTATTTAGGATGCTATGTTGTAAATAAGAAATAATACTTTTAAGCATTTACAGTCTTCCTGATACGGAAATAAAGCACAAGATACATAGATAAGAGATTTTCTTAAATGGGAAACAAATGCACACAAGTAGTAAAACTGAACTGGAATCCAAATCGGGTGGACTAACCTATTCCACATTTTGTAATAAAATGGAACAACAAGCCCTCTAAAATTAAGTTCAATCACTAATTAAGTTAAAAAAACAGAATCAGCACAGAATCTGCTAAAATGTACTGCTAGTGGATTTAAAGTTTTGATTTCCCAGCTAATAAGGATTAGAATGTGTTGCTTCTCTTCCACTTCAGAGGATTCTTTCTTGTACGGAGACAATTAGTTATATTTTAATTTGTGTACCATGACAGTGAAGTGCCTGGTATCACCCTAGCATAGTATCTAACACATAGTAGAAGCTTAGTAAGTATTTGTTACTGTCGAACACATTTCTAGACTCAATATAAGATTATTTAATGGGAAATTAAAATTACATCTTTGAAAAGGAGCTGACTTGTTCAGTAATACCTACAGGCATGTTGCTGAGATGTCCAGCAATTTTTAGAAGGTAAAGATATTTCTACAGGCAATTCTTGACTAAATGACAAAGCTAATTGAGAATAAGACTCTTTCTGAATAAAGACAAGGGTTTCATCTAAGTAGAAAAAGAGTCCGTCAGTTAAGTAAGTAAACTGGAGACTATATGAGCTGTTTAAATCATCTCCTTTCTTGGTATTGTTAAACATATTGTAGTGTGAAGTATGAACAATGTATGGTGAAATATGTGACAAATGTTTGGAGTTTAGACACATGTTATCGTTTTCCCTTAGCAACCAAGCAAGCTGGAGGTAGCTGCTGAAACTAAGGTCCAACAAAGGGAAAAACTTCAAGGATGAAGTTATTTTACTCAGTTGGATAGATTTTTACAAAAATTCAGAAAGTGGCAATATTTGAGATCAAATAAATGTGATCTGTATAATGGTAAATCTTGAATACTCTTTTTTTTGTGAAAAATTCTGCTTTCCGGCCCCAACATGGTAATGTAGGAAGATTTGAGGATTAAGATGTGGTCCAGTCTTTGCTCTACTATTAAAATTGATACATGATGTTAGGCAAGTCATTTAATCTTTCTGAGCATCAATTTTCTGTCAGGCCAGACTGCACTATGTGTAGTTTCCCAAACTTGCTGTTTTCTTTTTTGTTGACCAGGCCAAGAAAGTTTTCTTCTATTTTCAGTTAACTAAAAGTAATTATCATGAATGTTTGTTGAATTTTATCATGTTTTTCTGTATCTATATAGATTTTCGTCTTGTATCTGCTAATGAGGTGATTTATATTAAATAGGCTTAAAAAAGAAGTTGAATTAAACTTGCCTTCCTAGAATAAATCCAACTTAGTCATGGTGTGCAATCTTTTTTGTTTTGTTTTGTTTTTAATAATGTTGGATTCAGTTTGTGAAACTTTTGTTTTAAATTTTTACATCCATAGCCATGAATTAGATGGGCTTTTAATTTTACTTTGTATAAACTTCATGGGATGTTGGAGTCACAGTTATCCTAGGTCCTAGACCCTTGAAAATAGTTGAGATGTGTTCCTTTTTTTCTATTTCCTGAAAAAGTTTGAATAAGACTTTCTGTTTTTGAACTCACATATAAAGCTATGTGGGCCTGTGTTTTCTTTGTAGGAAGATGTTTTTAGAAAAATGCTCGTTAAATTTTTTTAATAGTTACTGAATTATTCAGTTATTCTATTTCTTCCTGAGTTTTGATAAGGCATACGTTTTTGAGAAATTTATCTCTTTTGCTGACATTTTTTGCCAATTAATTGGTATAAAGTTGTCGATAATATATAATTTTAGTTTTTGATATCTACTGCATCTGTAGTATGTCTACTTTTTTCTTAGAAGTAATATTTATGCCTTTCTTAACTTTGCTAGAGGTTTGCTCAGTTGATTAATCCTTTCAAAGAACCAATGGATAGCTTTGTTCAACCCCTTATTTTGTCTTGTATTTCATTAATTTCTGATATTTTATTTGCTTTAGGTTGTTTCTGATGTTTTCATAAATTCATAATTAGGATGCTTAATTCATTAATTTTAGCCTTTCTCCTTTTTCTTTTTTTTTTTTTTTTTTTTTTTTAAACAGTGAAATAGAGAGAAAGTCTTTATTTATTTATTTATTTATTTATTTATGGCTGTGTTGGGTCTTCGTTTCTGTGCGAGGGCTTTCTCTAGTTGTGGCAAGCGGGGGCCATCTCTTCATCGCGGTGCGCGGGCCTCTCACCATCACGGCCTCTCTTGTTGCGGAGCACAGGCTCCAGACGCGCAGGCTCAGTAATTGTGGCTCACGGGCCCAGTTGCTCCGTGGTATGTGGGATCTTCCCAGACCAGGGCTCGAACCCGTGTCCCCCGCATTGGCAGGCAGACCCTCAACCACTGCGCCACCAGGGAAGCCCTCTCCTTTTTCTTATAGTACTTTTTTTAAGCTGCTTTCCTGAAACTACAGGTTTTAATACATAGTAACTTTCTTATTTTTTTTTTTTTTTTTTTTTTTTAAACATCTTTATTGAAGTATAATTGCCTTACAATGGTGTGTTAGCTTCTGCTTTATAACAAAGTAAATCAGTTATACATATACAATATGTTCCCATATCTCTTCCCTCTTGCATCTCCCTCCCTCCCACCCTCCCCATCCCACCCCTCCAGGTGGTCACAAAGCACCGAGCTGATCTCCCTGTGCTATGCGGCTGCTTCCCACTAGCTATCTATTTTACATTTGGTAGTGTATATATGTCCATGACACTCTCTCACCCTGTCACATCTCACCCCACCCCCTCCCCATATCCTCAAGTCCATTCTCTAGTAGGTCTGTGTCTTTATTCCCGTCTTGCCACTAGGTTCTTCATGGCCTTTTTTTTTTTTTTTTTTTTTTTTTTCCTTAGATTCCGTATATATGTGTTAGCATACTGTATTTGTTTTTCTCTTTCTGACTTACTTCACTCTGTATAACAGACTCTAACTCCATCCACCTCATTACAAATACCTCCATTTCATTTCTTTTTATGGCTGAGTAATATTCCATTGTATATATGTGCCACATCTTCTTTATCCATTCATCTGTCGATGGACATTTAGGTTGCTTCCATGTCCTGGCTATTGTAAATAGAGCTGCAATGAACATTTTGGTACATGACTCTTTTTGAACTATGGTTTTCTCAGGGTATATGCCCAGTAGTGGGATTGCTGGATCGTATGGTAGTTCTATTTGTAGTTTTTTAAGGAACCTCCATACTGTTCTCCATAGTGGCTGTATCAATTTACATTCCCACCAACAGTGCAAGAGAGTTCCCTTTCCTCCACACCCTCTCCAGCATTTATTGTTTCTAGATTTTTTGGTGATGGCCATTCTGACCGGTGTGAGATGATATCTCATTGTAGTTTTGATTTGCATTTCTCTAATGATTAATGATGTTGAGCATTCTTTCATGTGTCTGTAGGCCATCTGTATATCTTCTTTGGAGAAATGTCTATTTAGGTCTTCTGCCCATTTTTGGATTGGGTTGTTCGTTTTTTTGTTATTGAGCTGCATGAGCTGCTTGTAAATCTTGGAGATGAATCCTTTGTCAGTTGCTTCATTTGCAAATATTTTCTCCCATTCTGAGGGTTGTCTTTTGGTCTTGTTTATGGTTTCCTTTGCTGTGCAAAAGCTTTTAAGTTTCATTAGGTCCCATTTGTTTATTTGTGTTCTTATTTCCATTTCTCTGGGAGCTGGGTCAAAAAGAATCTTGCTGTGATGTATGTCATAGAGTGTTCTGCCTATGTTTTCCTCTAAGAGTTTGATAGTGACTGGTCTTACACTTAGGTCTTTAATCCATTTTGAGTTTATTTTTGTGCGTGGTGTCAGGGAGTGTTCTAATTTCATACTTTTACACGTACCTGTCCAATTTTCCCAGCGCCACTTACTGAAGAGGCTGTCTTTTCTCCACTGCATATGCTTGCCTCCTTTATCAAAGATAAGGTGACCATATGTGCGTGGGTTTATCTCTGGGCTTTCTATCCTGTTCCATTGATCTATATTTCTTAACTTTCTTATTTTTTATTTCTAACATTTAAAATTTTCCATTAAGATTTATTTTTTGTCCATGTGTTATTTAGAATGTGTGTGTGCACATGTGCGTTTGTGTGCAGGGACACATACATATGTGTTCTCCAAACACACAGGGTTTTTTCACTTAACCTTTTCGTAATGATTTCTAGCTTACGTTGTGGTCACACAGTTTCTAGAGTCTTACTTTGCGGCCTCGTATGTAATCAGTTCTTTACATGTGTATTTCCCAGGGGTTACATGCAGCACTTTCTTATCTGCCCATAGCGTTCACCTCACCCTTCTCACTTGCCTGACTCCTGCTCAGTTTGGACTTTCCCCGACTTCCTTGATCCTAATTAATGCCCCTCCTAAATGTTCTCATAACCTTCTTGATATACTCCTATTATAGCACTTATCACAGTATATTGTGTTTACCCATCTGTTTCCCTTTCAGAAGGGAGACTAAGGACTCTTTGAGGAAAAGGGCTCATTGTCTTTTTAGTATTGAAGTGACAGAGTGATACTGCCCCAACCACTCTGTATGGTAACTTCTATTCACCCTTCAAAATCCCACCTTCTCGTGATCCCCTGCCCCCAGGCCCATCTTCCCTGGGTTAGACATTTTTCCTATTAACATTGCCACAGACAACGGAATGTGTTGTTATTTTGATTCTCCAAATTAGGCTGATTACCCCCAAGGCCATCAAGACTTTGGGGGAGGAGAGACTTTTTCTTGGAAGCTGGAAAAAAGTTACATTATGCTCGAATTACTAATCAGTTAAAGCCTTATGATACTGTACAATAAAATTTACTTTAACCTAAACTGAATATCATATTACTTTTTGATGGATCCAAATGGATCATAATATTCATTGTGAATATTAATTATTATGAGTAATTGAAAATGCAAAAAAAAAAAAGAAATTGATCTTTCTGGTTGACAGGATAATGGATAGTAAGCTTTTACTCTACCTGAAAGAAGACAAGAGTAATGCTTTTGATATTTTTAGTGAAAATCTGGCTCAGACCTCTACTGCCTATATTTCAGGTTGTTAATGTTGCTAAAAACTTCCTGACGTATGAAAACTGCCTAGTGGAATATAATTATGAAAGCCCAATTAGAAGTTTAATAAAAGTATTCATATTAAAAATGATTTTATTCTCTGTGGAAGACTTGGGCACGTCATTAGTCTTCCCAATATGCACTTAACTTTTACCTAAATCTAAGGAGTAGCATCCATACCTGTCCTGCCAGAAAGTTCTTGCCCTTCTAAGAAGATATCCAAGTCTGTTATCCCCAACAATATTCGTATTTTTATTTGGTTTAAGACTATAGTATTTCTTTGAAGTTTAAAAATTACATATCACAGATGCAAAAAGGATTTGCAGCAACATTTTACACCAGGAAAACCATTTATGTCCTTACAAAGTAAAACTGCTTTATGAAGAAAGAGAGGCCCCTTTCTTTGAAAATTACTTCCAAAGAGTTTCAGGGCCCAACTACCATTATCATCACTTTCTCTATACAAATGATCGAGTGTAGGCTACAGTCAATTGCTATACAATTTTTTATCCATCAAGGCTTAATGGAAAGAAGTCAGATGAAGAGGAAATATAAATTCAAAATCTCTGTTCATGGTCTAATGGCCTATTATTCAGCCTACTTTCTACGTGCGGAAAGTCTTCATTAATACACCATTAAGGATGACGTTAAAACTTCTGATCTGTTCTTCCAGGCTGTAAGTTATGTCTCACGTAACAAATTTTACTTGAGCTCCTTCGGGTCTGATATCTGTATCTATAAATATCTCTATGTGTTTGTTAGTTATATCCTGCTATAGGAGTGTAATGGTGCAGAGTATAAAAAATTATATGTACCTTGGTTTGAAAATTCCCTTTGTGAAAATATAAAATTTGACAAGTTAAAAAAAAATAAACAGAGGTAGGGGACAGGAGAGTAATAGAATGGGTTTTAATTACTCCTTTAATGCCAGACTGTCTATTTGGCACAAAAGTAAATCTGCCCACATGTATTATCAATACCTTGACCTTCCATTCAATGGAGAGTGTGGTCTCCAGACTGACTTGGGTCATTTTTCTGAAAGATGCTTCTGTACCACTTCTCTTCATTCTAAAATGTTCCCCTCGGGAAGAGATTGGGGTCTGCTCTCTCTCATTCTCAACCTTTTCCCGTTATAGGGCATTTGGGGAAGCAGCATAAATCTCTCTAAATTTTCCATTTGGACAGTAAATGCTAGTTTCTAGAACTTTCCACCCAAACTAGAAACTCATTAGCACTTAAAGTGTCTTTCACTAGGAAGTTGCTTAGGGTATTCCTTTCATCATGACCTGGAAGGGAAGTGCAGAATTCCTGGTTTCTGAATTGGTGTATGAAGTTTCCAACTGGGCAAGGAGGCATAAAGTTTCTGGCACTGTCGTCTCCTTCCTAACGTTTTCCTCTCTGCCTTGCTCTTATCCTCTGATCCCCAGCCATCTCTGGCTCACACTTGACCTCACTCTAAGAGCAGTTCTGGTTGTGGGTAGAGGGTACCTCAGAAGGTCATTGGCTCAGGATGGTACTCCATTCTACCCGGAAATCCTCTGCCTGGTATATGGTCCTCGTCTACCACCCTCTCTTCCGACCACGCCGCCTCTTCGCCTTGGCTCCTGATCCTTTATTCTAACGTCCTTAACCTGGGTCTATCATCTCACTGGTTCCTTGCCTGCCTGTCTCTGCTAAGCTCTTCTTCTTGGACTTGATCTGTATTCTTCCCCGTCTCCCTGACACTGCTTGACCTCTGGTGGGCCTGCTGTGGCTATTTCCACCCAAGACCCCAGGAAAAAAGACATCTGTGTCCTAATCTCTGTTGTGCTACCAGAAGACTATCTGACTTAAGGCTGAACTGCCCTGGACTCAGTCTTCTCTCTCTCTGTGAGCAGAGGCTGTATTAGGTTATCTCTAGGGTCTCTTAGAAAACTCTAGGAGCCATCAGGCCTCTTTCCCACCTCCTTTTACTCTCAATCTTCTGACTCTGTTTCAAAGAACTAAGTGCAAAGCACTGCAACATGCAGGTAGGACCCCATCACCCAGTTAGAAAGACAGAAGATCACAGCTTTCGCCTTTATTTGCACCACATTGTATAATTTACAGAGTGTAAGGCGATGCCTTCAGAATCTTGCTTATGCTTGTGAAGATGTGGCCCCGGCAGTTGAAGGGAGTTCCTCTACATAAGCAGCAGGAAAATGGCCTTTTTTTCCCTTTAAAGAACCAAACCACCATCCTTCATCTTTCTTCTTGTGTATAGTCACAATGTCACCTGTGAAAATGCACATACATATAGTTAGACAAGTGGGTTTCTGCACTTAAGCACGTGCCCGAGCCTGATCAGTAAGACAGTTTTTAAGGAGATCCTGCTTTCAAGGAGTTACTTGGTAGCAGCATTTTTCTGCATGTGATTCAGATGAAGCAAAATTTATTGACCACCTCTGCACGAAGCAGGCAGAATGCAGAGAATATTAAAATGACTAAGGTAATGGACAACAAGTTATGCCATAAAATAGTTTGATTAAAAACAAAATCGCTTTGGAGCCTGTGTCCTCGTGCTGCCTGGCTCACTTTGGATAGAGCTAATGGGTCATCCCCAATCTCTTTCTTGGTGTCTGTGCTTTAAGGGTTCCTCATGTTGGTGGCCAAAATAGTTTGGTATGTTGACTACTGAGAGTATGTCTCAGCTACCAGACTTTTCTTTAGCTCGAGGCAGCTTCTCTCCATTATATGAGCCAGCTTCAGAGTCCAAAGTTCCAGCTCACAGCTTTGCATGACAATATAACTCCCCATTCAACAATGTAGATTATTTGAATAGAATATCAATTTGAGGACAATACTCCTTTAAAGCAGTGATTCAAATAAACCGAATTCCTAGGAAACCCATGGCTCTTCTCTAATTCTCTATTAAAAAGAAAAAAACCACATTATTCCCTGTCTTGTAAGAGAGAGTCCTTTCTCTCTGGCTGCTTCCTGTACATCAATGTGGAAATATCCACTTCCTTCAGGATCCAAGAGCTACTTGATCTTTAGCATCATCATGAGGTCATTTTCAGTCTTTCTTTCTTTCATTCTTCTCCCCAGTAATTTTCTTTCTAAGGCAAAGGAGACCGTTAATCCCCCTTCTAAATTTCTCCTTAGTCAGTCACATCACTATTTATTCTTGCAGGAGATCATTCTCAGTCTAAGGTCTCCGTCTAATGAGTTCTCTCAGGTCAGTAGATTGACACAGCCTACTATCGGAATTCAAACGAATAACTTAAAATTTTATCGCCAGCTTCCCTAAGCCTCCAATGAACGTCTCGTTCCATTTAAAGAACCCACTTAGAATATAAGGTATAAGTAGGCTTTGCAACCAACAGAGAACTGAAGACAAGATGATCAACTTGTGTTAACTATGTAACTCAGACTCAGGACCCGGGGTTCTAGGTGGCATCTGGGAAATGTGTTTTAATTCATATGGAAGGTGGGAATACTGCATTTCATTTACTCACTGGTGTAGGTAGCCTTAGGATGTCATGATGAGTAACGAACTGACTTCTATAACACTTAAAACTTTTAAATTAAAGGCAACATTGATTTAAGATGCATGCAGGAGAGAGTCTACTTTCCTTTTTTCTTGTCTTATGTCTGAGCTACAAGAAAAAGTAACTGCCTGGAGAACTCTGACTGGCAAACTGAAAAGGAAGCACCTATGAACCAATAGCAAATACGTGGTATCCCTGTTGTTTGGCTGCAAAATCCATCTCAACTTTCTGTTGGTTCTGGGCACCATGTCCTGGTCATGGATTATAAATTTTCTCCTATGACACAATTCTTTCTCACTAACCATTTCATTTCCAGATCCCTGCCTTACCTTAACATCCAAATGGGGTTGCTAATTGGACACACAGAGAAAGTTGAGGCTGGTGACTTTTTCTTGTTTAATAATCTTGGGGTCTACACCATCCATTATATAATAACCTTTCCATGTTAAACAAAAATCTGTGACACAAAGAAGGGGGTCTGATTCCTTTAATTGGTCATAAAACCCTTTTTTGAGAGAAAAGTGGGAGAAATATTAAGCTGGGAGTCCTTTGACCCAGGTTCTAGAACTGGCACTTAGACTAAGCCATGAGAGGAAGTCACTTCACATTCTTGTATGAGTAACTTTCTGAAAAGGAAAAAGGTGGGGCTACCTCTCTGATAACTTTCCATTACTGACATTCTACCCCAATGGAGCACTGTGATTAAGAGCGTGACTTTCTGAGTCCAAATCCTGTGCCACTACTGCTGGTGACTTTAGCCAAAGTACTTAACTTTTCTGTGCCTCAGTCGCCTCAGTCATAAAATGGGCATAAATAATACCAACCTCAAACGGTTTTTAGGAATATTAAATTGGACCATGTGTTCGCAGCAATGTCTGGCACCTAGTAAGCTATTACTAGTTAGCTATTCTTATCATGTGAGCTTTCTTTTTGATGTGCATTATCTTTATCTTCTAAGAAGGGAGATTATAAACCTGAACTGCTTTGACCTGGTAATAACTTTTTTTTTCCATAGAAAACAATTTTATGGTTACCGAAGGGGAAGGGGGGTGGGATAAATTAGGAATTTGGGATTAACATATACACACTACTATATATAAAAGAGATAAACAACAAGGACCTACTGTATAGCACAGGGAATTATATTCAATATCTTGTAATAGCCTATAATGGAAAAGAATCTGAAAAAGAACATGTATGTGTGTGTATATATATACATGTATACTTATATACATGCGTATATATATCTATACATATATACACACATAAATATATACATATATATGTAACTGAACCACCGTGCCATACACCTGAAAATAACATATTGCAAATCAATTATACTTTGATAAAAAATTAATATACATATAAGAGATACCCATTTGGTTGAGAGTAATACATATAGTAATACATATCCTTGTTTTTAAGACAAGCTGCAATTATTTATTTATTTATCTTTGTTCTTCAGCAAACATCTAAGAGGGAAGGAGAAACCAAAGAGTAAGTAGTCAGTCAAATAATAGATTTGAACTTAGTCTGATAACAGCCAGGCTATGAATGCATGACCTGGTAATAACTTTTAAGGCTAAGACAAGAGTTTTATTCAAGTTAAAAATTTCAACATGGGAAAGGCAATTCAACTATTTGAGAATGATTCTTACCTTTTTCCAAATTCAATTCATCATCTTGCCTGGCTTGAAAAGAATATAAGGCCTTGCAAAGACCATTGCCGAGCTGGGTCACACCGGAGGCTGAAAGTTGGATCAAGTTATAATGACTAATGCTGGGTCAGTAGGCAAGATGAACATGGTGGGAAGTGGTCTAGTTTTTCAGCCGTGTAGTGCAGAGCTTAAATATATTGAAATCTTCCCAAAAGGAAAGTTTATAATTGTACATAACGTTCATTCTTTGATTCAGTAACCACTTCTGATGTACATACTATGTGGATGAACTGTGTATATTACATAATCAAAAGCTCTAACATAGAAAGTAAGTCTGGACAAAAAGTTACTGTAGTAGTAATAATAATGATGACAATTTTAAATTGTTTCCCACGTGAACTTAATCAACATCCGTTAGCTAAGCTGTGTGGTAACTGTATTCATGTTTTGGAAAACCAGCACCAGTTTTGCCAATCAGGAATAGATAGGAGACACTTGGAGCAGGCGCTTCCTCCATCGTCCCCAGGTACTTAGGGAACTGTTTCTCAAACGATGCAACCACGAGTCTTTAACATACCATGTGGACTACAATGGCCTGGGTTGGATTGAAACTTTTTTGCCAAGTTCTAATCAAGAACCTAGAGAGTCAATGTTATGGTAACTATAGTTGAACAGTGACGGATAATGATAGGTACTTGCATGTATGTGTGTGTGTATGTATGTGTGTGTGTGTGTGTGTTGAAAGGTAAAAGGCAGTGGGGTGTGGATGGAAAATGACTAAAGTCAGGTTGCTGAACACAAGGGGCGGGTAGGCCTTGGGATCACCGTGTTTCCTGAAAAGAGGTTGGGATTTGCATGGCAGTTTGGAGGAGGCTGTGGAGAGAAAGCTGTAGAGTCCTCCCAGTGTTTCCAGGCTGAGTGTGTGGGCAGCAAATTGCAGGCTGTCTGAATAACATGGACGCCAGTGACTGGAGGTACCTTCTCATATTAGAGAATTCTTTTCCCAACCCTCCAATCTTCTTGAGTCCTTCCCACCTTTTGGATGACATTTGCACAGTTAGCTTGCACACAAGCTAACTACATTTTAGCTTGTAGTTAAAAGCTACACATTTTAACAAATTAATCAGTCCTAATTGAAACGTAAATTTCTTTGAGCCGATTTATGTCAATGTGGCTCTGAAAATAAAATATAATTTTGGCAATGTGCTTTACTGATAGGACCCAGCCCCAGATTATTCTGGGCATGAGATTACCTGTAGATGAAGAACTTGGAATTCTCTGCCCACCAGAAGATGACCTGCTCACAACATTCTCTAATCTCTTTGTCAGAAAAGGCCGAGATATTTTTACAGAACTATGGGTCTGCTGCTGTTTGAATAGTTTAAAAAAAAAAAAGTCATTTTTAACAACATTGTCATCAAAAGTATTTGCGAAAAGTAACTATTCTGCAGCTGTTTTCCTCAGGAATTTGTTTTTCAATTGTTGGAAGGAGGGTATAAAGAAAAAATTCAATACATTCCTAACGCCTACTCTAGCACGTTCTTGTTTCTGAGACCTTAATATTTTCAGAATTAGACAATTACTATATTTTATAGCCTGTATTTGCAATTCTGACCTGTACCCCTAGGCCAAATAGTAACATTTACAGCATTACTTCCACAAATTCAACTTGGTTTTAAAGCAAGTGAAATGATCATGACTCTGTGTAAATGACTGAGACCCTTTTAGAGCTTGAGTCTCTTAGAAAGAAAACTGTCCCTTCATCACAAGGTGGTTACAGCTCCCTCTTCTTGTAGGAAATGGAAAACAGCTACCCGTATATATTCACATGCTCATTATTTCCTAGAGTGTAAAACACTGGGAAAATTCATGTGTGTGAATTTTTTAAATTGTGCACAAGCATTATCTACATTATGTACTATGTTAAATGGATGAGACTACTGCATATCACAAAATCTTACAATTTAGGTCTGTATGAATACTAAGATTTTGATTTAATAGAAATTTTACTATAACAGCACGTTCAAAGGATAAAGTGAGAAGAATGAGAAGGAAGAAGGAACCCAAAGTGTTTTTAACTCATTAATTTACATATGAATACAAAGCATGTATTCATTTGTGTTTAGCTCTTGTTACTGTGCTCAAAAAATAATTAAATAAATCTATCTTAAAATTGTGCAACTGGGGATTTGAGCATATGGCATATATAATTCGTAACAGTTTTTTTGGCCTGTTGCTGCTTTAAGCCATTCCACCCAGCAAGCCCAGTCAAGAAATTATAGCCAACCTCTTAAATGCTTACCTTTTCTTTCCACTTGAAGATGGAGTTACTACAGACATGGTTGGGTTGAGGTCTTTGCTCAAGTTCTGCTAAGACGGATGACAGTTTATAGGCGTTTGCTTGCAAAAGGTTTAGTTTCAAGTTATTCTGTGGATACATCATTTGACCATATGAGTAAACTTCTAGAAAATTTTGAGGCACAACTGGGTGGGTAAAGGGATATCAGGATAACTTCCAAAATGACAAAGAGGTCCAGAAAAATACACATTCAACTCATTTGCAACTCATATGCAGAAAATGCTGAAGAGAGAAAAACAATGGACACTTTAAGCAGTCTAGAGGAAAGCCTTAGTTGTTGAGTGTGTTGTATTCTAGACCCTTGTAAATAAGGTAAACCAGAAACCTTAGGTACATTACTCAGCATTTTGTGGCAATGAATCGCTTTACTAGAATTTCTGCTGAGGAATGAGGTAGAAAATAAGTGTTGATTGCAGAAGGTAGGCTTTCGGAAGGCTTTGAAGAAAGGCAGTGGTGCCATGGGCACTTAACATAAAGAACAGAAGTGAACATCTTATCAATAGAATCAAACTAAAATGATGTGAGTCAGGGTTTTGTTGTTGATGTTGATATTATTGTTTCTTGAAGAGGTGAGGTCTTATATTACCCGGAAAGTCTGCAGTAACACTTCTGGAAACTAGAAACCATATTCTGGGGTATTTGAATATAAAAATAAAGACTAAAACTAAAGCTATTCTCCTAGTCTCTCCTGTTCTGATTTGACCTTGAGCTAGAAACTTTATAATGACTTCTCTGTCAAGTTGTAAATCAAATCACAGAATCTAAATATTGGAAGGGGTCTGCTTATCCAATCTTCTCCTCACCATTGTCTCTCTCTTTTCCACACCTCCAGCCTGGGGGTTCCTAATCCTAACATCCCGGCCAGGGGGTCACAGCCACGGACCAAACACCTCCAATAGATGGGGAAGGGCTCTAATCCTTGGAACAATCCACTGCATGGTGGGCAGGCTCAGCTAGGATGAAATCAAAAGCTCCCCACTAGCTCCTAGCCTTAGATCTAGTCTGCACTTGAGAGCATCACAGATCAAGTCTCTCTGCTCTGTGGTGCTGCTTCCGGTATCCAAAGACAATATCTGCTCTAAATACCTCCAGTTTCCACAACAACTTCTCAGAGAATATGGCTTGCCAACATTCTTGCTTCAAATATAGCACTTCAAGGACCAAGAGCCAATGAATTAGGAAGAATTTCTGTGAAACAGAGCTTCTCCCTGCAAGAAACCTTCTCTGCGTAACATAAAATCAGTCTACCACTGTCACGAGTTTCCTTCCATTAGAGGCAGAGGTGCGTGACCGAATTACATGGATATTTGGCACCTACTATTTGAAGGTTATTATTTGCTCCATCACTAGATCATAAACACCATAAATTCAGCGGTCAGATCATCTCCCATCTTGCATCCTCCACTGTGTGAATCAGGCCAGTTGTGTACCAAGATGATCTTAATAACGTGTTCTATGTCAATGACAAAATTTTATGCAAGAACCCAAAGAAATAAACTTAAATCTTAATGCCATCATAAAATGCTCCATATGACTTTCTTTTGGTAAATATCATTTACATCGAATTAATTAACTAAACATTTTATGCTGTCACAGAAAATGTCTAACAGTCTGTTTTATAATTTTATAAAAATTGTAGCCATATGTCACTGCAAGGATATTAGACCTCTCTGTTCCCAAGTGAACAGAATTCAGGCCTGTCTTTTCACAGAAAGTGTCAGGTTTATTTCTGCAACACCACCTCCATTAAAGGAAGCCACTGCTAAAAAACAGATAAACTGTACCTGGCTGCATCTGTCTACTTTTACCAAAGAACTATTGAAATTGCTCACTTGGACAGAATTATTAGGTACCTACTTTTACAAGAGAGTTGTTTAGGCTACGTGCAAGGTAAGGAAAGCTGGTTCAGCTTCCTGGATCCTTCAAAACTTGATAAAAATTTGATCTCTTCCTGAATTCTTCTCAGATTAACCGCAGTCAACTTCCTCTCCAATCACAGCAGAAACCCTGTATCTTGTACACACAGGTCATAGTATCTGTTCACTTTTATTCCTGTTTAAAATTCATGAGCCTTTACTAACTGCCCTTATAATGTGAGTTCTGAAGAGGCTGCATTGCCCACCAATCCCAACAAATGTCTCGGGGCTGCTGCGGTCCAGCCTTTCAGCAAAAAGGCCCGGACACGCCTCTCCCTGCCCTCCACTGACAGTATGTCCCCTTCCTTCAAAACAACCTTGGCCTCTGAAGTTTTTTCCTTGTTTCCCTGGAAGCTCTTGCCTCACACCCCAGTCGGCCATCTTCCTTCTGTGTGGCCACATCTCTCCTTTCCCCTGTTATACTCGGAAGACCCTGATGTGAGCTCAAGGATGAACGGAAAACAGCATCTCAATGATAATTACCAGGATTTCAATTCTCCTCTGTGCCCCGTGCTAGCATTTTCTAAATAATTCATCATCCTCACAAAACCCCTTAGGTAGCAACACCCCCACTTTAAAGATGAGAAAACTAAACTTGTCCCAGGTCCCTGTAAAAGGCAGAGCTAGATGCAGGCCTCTCTGAACGCAGACCCTGTGTTTTTGGTCACATCTGTTAACTGGGGTAAAGTACACACGGTCTTCAGACCTTAACTGAATGATTCTATTTGGGGAAATTCTATTTTAGGCACTTTTTCCCCCCCCCTGGGAGGACACTAAATCAAACATTTCTAAGTAGCTGGATTTTTCCAGATTCCTCAAATCACTTGTCAAGGAGCTGAGCGTACAAGCTCTCCGACTAGACTGTTCTATGTCATGAGAAAGGAAAGGCAAACAGAGGTCAAATGGTCCAGAAAACAAGCATTCCCAAAATAGCTCCTTCATCCTTAAATCTAGGAAACTGCACTCTGCAAATGTTTACCTCGTCCATTAAGGCTGCTGTGCTTTTTTGGCTCTCTGTGTCTGAGAAGGAGGAGTGGCTGGAGTATGCCTTCAGCATTCGTTCCAGGCCTGAAAGTGAAATAAGGCTGTCAGTCACTGTTCCTCTGGTCCTAGTGGGACACAACTGGCAGGTGGTTATACTCGGAGGGAGCCTGAGCCCAGGAGTGATGCCGAGAGCATTTGCCAAATGGCTGGGGCTGTTTCTGTGTGTAGTTGTCACTAAATTTTACTGAATGGGTGACCTGTACCTTCATTTAATGGGATTCGAGAAATGCTGGTGCTTAAGGAATCTTGATTGTTATTTTTCAAGATGAGCTTTTGCATCCTCCTCGTTGACCCACTCCGTGGTGGATTCCTAACATTTACCCCCATGTTAAGCTCTCCTCTGCTGATATTTACATTTCTAAACATTTTGCTTTCTTGGATTTCCTATCAAGTATTACATTGTAACAGCGTTCTCTGGTCCACATAAAATAAGCTCTACATATCAGGATCATAAAAGTGGAGTTGTTTTTATTACCCATAACACTTTAGAGCTGCTTCACATTCTCACATACCTAACCTCTAAGTATAGGATTTAATCTGAATGACTTTCACATCATTCAGGAAGTTACTTTAAAAAGAAACAAACAAGTGGTGATCATTCTGTAATGTATAGAAATACTGAATCATTATGTTGTGCACCTAGAACTAATATAGTGTTGTACGTCAATTATACTTCAATAAAAAAAAAATTTATATAGATTAAAAAAATTTAAAAACAACCTATTAGCACCCCCAATAGAATAAAATAAAATAATATGGGGGAAATAAATAAATAAACACAAGAAAATGAAAAGCCTTGTACATAGGAAGTTTACTATGTTTTAAACCAAATGAATTGTCCCTCATATCAGCCAATTTCAGGAACACTGTAAAATGCTACACTTCTGGAAATGGTGGTATAGTACTTGTATAGATCTCACAGACCAGAATGTCATTTTCAATTTTTTTGCTCTCTCCTTGCTTTTTCATTTTTCTTTATTCACACAAATTAGGTTTGATATTTGGTCTTTTAAATGAGATGATCTCTGCACCAGTCAGCAAAAGCAGAATCACCCTAACTCTGAATGAAACCTCCGAGTAGAATACTTTCCCTTACCAGGTCAGTCAAAGAGATAATTACACACCTTCCTGGTCTCGTGAGGCTTTTTCAATATCTTTTTGCAGTCTCAACAGTTTTGATTTTATTGAAGATGCCTGTCGCTCTTTACTCATTGCATTTTTAGGATCTTCTTCCTTTAGGAAAAACAAAGGACGTTTAACAATTTAAAGGAAAAAAAGTAAGAGTTGCTACTCCTAGCTGCACTGAGACTTTCACTGACTGTATTCAATTTTAACTTGATGGAAGAAAAAAGTAAAAAAAAAAATAAAAGCAGGGTAACCTCTGGTTTTCTACAGATTGGTCTACCTTTTCTAGACCTACTGAATAAGAAGACAGCTCCTTGTTCACAACTTGTAAGTGTAGAGCTGAGCACTTTCTTTAATAGATAAAAATTATTCTTGGAGGGTGAACGTTACTATAGCTATTTCATAGGACCATGTGGCTCACCAAGGGAAGGGGCATGAAAGCTTCAAGGAGACTAGCTGACTTAACCAGCACATCTCAGTTGAGGGGAAGGAAGGCAAAGGGTACTCCTTGCAGGAGAAATGGCACAAGCAAAGGACAGAGGGAGGGTTGTGTGAAATGTATGGGGAACAATAAACAGACCAGTTGCTTGAGCAAATGTAGTGGAAGAAAAAATGGTCTAAGTAGTTTAGGTCAGATTTTCAGGCTGAAGTAGGGATTTTATCATGTAGGTTATGAGAACCATTAACAATAGCAGAGCTTTCATATACATTATTTCCAGAGTTGAAAGAAAAAAAAGGATGTTAGGACACAGTTTAAATGCCTAGTAACAAGTCAAAGAGCAAATATCCTACAGTGACACACAACTTAAAATGATTAAAACCTTTATGTGAAAAAAAAAAAAAAAGGATGTTAGGGTCAGGTTGGGAGGTGTCTGAACATAAGTGCAGGAGATGGACGGAAGCCTTGGAGACAGAGGGAAAACTGATGACTGAAGATGGACGTGCAGGAGTCAGGACTTATCTGGTAGGAAGGAGAAAAGCGAGGACCCTGAATATTGGTGGAGAGAAGACCTTTAGACAGACTGTCCTGAAGAAAGAGAAGAAGAGAAGATTTAGAGCAAAGAGAATAATAGCCTTTACAAAAATATAATGTAGACACTAAACTATTTAATCTACATACTGTGTATTATATATTACAAAAATTTTCTCTATATCCTTTATCACACG
The DNA here is from genome assembly GCF_965194805.1 of Balaenoptera borealis. NCBI lineage: Eukaryota > Metazoa > Chordata > Mammalia > Artiodactyla > Balaenopteridae > Balaenoptera > Balaenoptera borealis. The sequence continues at coordinate 63,611,247 of NC_138863.1, forward strand.
TGACTCTTTGTGATTCTTATAACAACTCGACGAGATTGGTTCTATTTTCCCCATTTTACCTGTGACACTCAGAAATAAATGAAGGCCCAAGACGAAACAGCTAGTAAGTAATTACTGCTGAAACCCAACCCCTGTGACTCCCAATTCTCCACCAGAGTCCACTCCTTCACATGTCTGCCTGAGGCTGAGGCCCAAGCTGACGTTACCCCCGCAGGTGAGCTCCGAGTGAACTGCAAGCATGCTTCAGTCCAACCCTCAGTCCTTCCTTGCTGGAGGAATGCACCTCATAATCTGACTCTCATGCCAGTCCAAGACTTCATTTGGTTTCTTTGGGGATGCCTATATTGTTCACAAATATATTTCCACGGATAGATCACTACTGGATCAACTTGAGATAGATTAAACTGCCGTCGTTAACTTTCTTAAATTCGTCCTTCTCTTCCAAAATTTTGTCAGAAAGAAGATCAATACCAGAGGAGGCATTTAAACTGCAGATACAATCTTGTGAACATGGCCTTTACAGTAACCTTACAAATATTTTTCACACTAATCACCAGCCCTCCAATATTCACACTCAGATAGTTCTCCTGTCTTACCCTCGTCCATGTAAATTTCATAGCACTCGATAAAAGCCAGTCTACACTTACTGCCAATGACTATAAAGTCAGATTTTGGAGGTGTTTTGCTTTAAGAATATTAGGACAATCCTATTCAGCCATTTGGAGATACAGTCCATTCTTTTAGACAACAGGTACATAGTCGTTAGTTCTGGTACACTGAAATTTCATAGAAACCAAAAATTCCCATGGGCACATCAATTAAAGATAAACCATTGTGGCTACTTCTTTACACTTCAATAGGAGCTTAGTCAAATTTTCAAGGAGAATGACCCTTATTTTATTGACAGGTTAGCTGATAGAGGCACTTTTACAAGAAAGCAATAGATATATTTTATTGTACATTTTCCCATCTCAGGGATCACCTACACGGTTTGGAAGAAAAAAAAAAAAAGGTACTTTCCCCATGTAATCAAATCTTCCTTTCCACTTCCATCTCTACCTTTGTTTCTGCTTTAACAGACATTGCTATTGCTAATTTGCTTTGCCTTTGCCAGGGTTGGAAAAAAAGATTCAATTAAAGAAACAGCCAGCCACTTATTGCTGTTTAGATGATGGGAAGGAGAAAGTCAGTCAGAATTCATTATTGTGCCAGATCTAACTGCCTTTCCCTCTCCCCTCATCTCTTGTTCCCTGAGTGGGGGTCCTGGGATGTTGGTTTTGGCTATACTTTTACTCTTATAGGCGGACATGACAAGTGGTCCAGTTTTACACACAGAGAGGGGTGAGCCTCCCAGACTGGACCTTGGAAGTCTGAGTGAAATACAGCAGAGGGCCCAGGAAGGAGCAACCAGGATTTTTTCCTGCAGATTTTGGTAATTAATGATCAGCATCTAGAACACTACAATTAAAACTAACAAGAGGGGAGTGGAGGACAAAATCTTTGAGGCATGACCTGACCCAAGAAGATAAAGAATTTAGCCCAAGAGAGCAAACAGGCAAGATGTCTGGGCTCTGACCAGGGAAACTGATCAGTTTTTAGCAAGGAAGGTCATGTGATAGTAGAATCACCCAAATGTCCTCAAAATAAGCCTCTGTAATGGCAATTAATTTATGACAAAGGAGGAAGAATATACAATGAGAAAAAGCCTCTTCAAAAAATGGTGTTGGGAAAACTGGACAGCTACATGCAAAAGAATCAAACTGGATTACTTTCTTTCACCATATCTAAAAATAAACTCAAAATGGCTTAAAGACTTAAACATAAGACATAACACCATAAAACTCCTAGAAGAGCACATAGGCAAAACATTCTCTGACATAAATTGTACCAATGTTTTCTTAGGTCAGTCTCCCAAGGCAATAGAAATAAAACCAAAAATAAACAAATGAGAACTAGTCAAACTTACAAGCTTTTGCACAGCAAAGGAAACCATAAACAAAATGAAGAAACAACCTACAGAATGGGAGAAAATATTTGCAAAAGATGCGAACGACAAGGGCTTAATTTCCAAAATATACAAGCAGCTCATACAACTCAACAACAAGAACACAAACAACCCAATCCAAAAATGGGCAGAAGACCTAAAGAGACATTTCTCCAAAGAAGACATACAGATGGCCAACAGGCACAAGAAAGGATGCTCAACATCACTAATTTTCAGAGAAACACAAATCAAAACTAAAATGAGGTATCACCTCACACCAGTCAGAATGGCCATCATTTAAAAGTCTACAAATAACAAATGCTGGAGAGGGTGTGGAGAAAAGGGAACTCTCATACACTGTTGGTGGGAATGTAAGTTGGTGCAGCCACTGTGGAAAACAGTATAGAGGTTCCTCAGAAAACTAAAAATAGAATTACCATATAATCCAGCAATCCCACTCCTGGGCATATATCCAGAAAAAACTGTGATTCAAAAAGATACATGCGCCCCTATGTTCACAGCAGCACTATTCACAATAACCAAGACATGGAAACAACCTAAATGTCCACTGACAGACAAATGGATAAAGAATATGTGGTACATATATACAATGTAATACTACTCAGCCATAAAAAAGAACAGAAAAATGCCATTTGCAGCAACATGGATGCAACTAGAGACTATCATACTAAGTGAAGTAAGTCAGAAAGAGAAAGACGAATACCATATGATATCACTTATATGTGGAATCTAAAATATGACACAAATAAACCTATCTACGAAACAGAAACAGAATTATGGACATAGAAAACAGACTGGTAGTTGCCAAGGGGAAGGGGAATGGGGAAGGGATGGAGTGGAAGTTTGGGTTAGCAGATGTAAGCTTTTATATATAGACTAGATAAACAACAAGGTCCTACTGTAGAGCACAGAGGACTATATTCAATATCCTATGATAAACCATAATGGAAAAGAACATAAAGAAAGAATATATATATATATGTATAACTGAATCACTTTGCTGTATAGCAGTAATTAACACATTATAAATCAACTATACTTCAATAAAAAATAAATAAAATAAACTCAAAATGGATTAAAAACTTAAATGTAAGACTTGAAACCATAAAACTTCTAGAAGAAAACACAGGCAGAACATTCTTTGACGCTGGTCTTAACAATATTTTTTTTGAATATGTCTCAGGCAAGGGAAACAAAAGCAAAAATAAACAAATGAGACTACATCAAACTAAAAACTTTTGCACAGCGGAGGAAACGTCAACAAAACACAAATGAAACTTCCAACAAAACGAAAAGGCTACCTACTGAATGGGAGAAGAAATTTGCAAACGATTTATCTGACAAGGGGTTAATATCCAAAATATACAAGGAACTCATATAACTCAACATCAGAAAAACCAAACAACCCAATTAAAAAATGGGCAGAGGACCTGAATAGACATTTTTCCAGAGAAGACATACAGATGGCCAACAGGCACATGAAAAGATGCTCAACATCACTAATCACCAGGGAAATGCAAATCAGAACCACAGTGAGCTATCACCTCACACCTGTCAGAATGGCCATCATTAAAAAGACAACAAATAATAAGTGTTGGTGAGGATATGGAGAAAAGGGAACTGTGGTACACTGTTGGTGGAAACTACCATACAATCCAGCAGTTCTACTCCTGGGTATATATCTGACGAAAGCAAAAACATTAATTTGAAAAGATATATGCACCCCAGTGTTCATTGCAGCATTATTTACAATAGCCAAGATATTGAAGCAACCTAAGTTCCTGTCAATAGATGAATGGATAAAGAAGATTTGTTATATATATAATGGAATATTACTCAGCCACAAAAAAGAATGAAATCTTGCCATTTGTGACAACATGGATGGACTTAGAAAGTATTATTCTAAATGAAATAAGCCAGACAGAGAAAAACAAATACTGTATGATTTCACTTATAGTGGAATCTAAAAAAACAAAGGAACAAACACAACTAAACAAAAACAGAATCATAGGTATAGAGAACAAACAGGTGGTTGACAGGGGAGAGGGTAGAGGAGAAAAGAAATAGGTGAGAGAGATTTAAGAGGTACAAACTTTCAGTTACACAATAAATGAATCATAGGTATGAAATGTACAGCGTGGGGAATATTAGTCAATAATAATGTAATAACTTTGTAGGGTTACAGATAACAGCTAACTTTATCATGGTGATCATTTTGTAATGTATAGAAATATCGAATCACTGTGTTGTGTGCCAGGAACTAACATCATGTTGTAGGTCAATTATACTTCAAAAACAAACAAGCTCATAGAAAAAGAGATCAGATTTGTGGTTACCCGAGTTGAGCGCGGGGGAGAGGAGGAATTGGATGAAGGTGGTCAAAAGGTACAAACTTCCAGTTACAAGATAAGTAAGTACTGGGCATGTAACGCGCAGCACAATAATAGAAAGAACACTGCTGTGTGTTATATATGAAAGCTGTTAGGATAATAAACCCTAAGAGTTCTCATCGCAAGGAAAAAGCTTTTTTTCTAATTTTTTCAGGTTCTATCTATATGAGATAATGGATGTTCACTAAACTTGTGTAATCATTTCATGATGTGTGTAAGTCAAATCATTATGCTGTACACCTGAAACTTATACAGTGCTGCTGTATGTTCATTATATCTCAATAAAACCAGAAGAAAAAAGAAAAAATATAATCCTCTAATTAGGTTAAAGTTTTTCAAAGGCAAGGACCAGAAAGGATGTTGACAATAATTTTCACCTCCTAAGATTCATGCCTCTGTGTGATCCCTTCCCCTTGAGTGTGGGCTGTTTATTGACTTGCTTCTAACAAATAGAATCTGATGTGATGTCACTTCTGAGATTAGCTTATAAAAGACTATGCTTCCATCTTGGACACTCTGGCTCTGTCTCTCCTGCATTGCTAGTTCCAGGGGAAGCAGGCTGATATGCTATGAGCTCTCCATAGATGAAGAGACCCACACGGCAAGGAACTGATATCTCCAGCTGAAACCGTTCCCGAGGACCAGAGGCTTGCCATCAGCCACGTGAGTGAGCTTAGAAGCGGATCATCTCCCAGTAGAGCATTGAGACGTCTGCGGTCCCAGCTGACACCTTGATTACAGCCCTGTGTGGGACTCGGGCACCCAGCTAACCCACACCTGGATTTCTGACCCACAGAAACTCTGAGATAATAAACGTTTGCTTCAAGCTGTTGAGTTTGGGGGTAAGTTGTTACGCAGCAATAGACAACCAATGTGATACACAGTGATTATTTATAGAGTGTGAAGATTCAGTCTTGGGGGGAGGGACAGGTCAGGAGTTTGGGATTGACATGTACACACTGCTATATTTAAAACAGATAACCAACAAGGACCTACTGTATAGCACAGGGAACTCTGCTCAGTACTCTGTAATTACCTAAGTGGGAAAAGAATTTGTAAAGGAATAGATACATGTATAACTGTATCACTGTATACATGTACATGTATAACTGAATCACTTTGCTGTACACCTGAAACTAACACAACATTGTTAATCAACTATGTTCCAATATAAAATAAAATATTTTTTTAAATTAAAAAAGTAAATGAAATAAAATATTTGCTTCAAAAAAAAAAGATTCAGGCTAAAACCCTGTTTGGAGTTCTTCCCTTGCAGAGAATACCAAAGACAGGTTTGCATTGCCCAGTCTGTAAACCACACAGTTTTTAAATTTATACGGACTGTGAAAAAGTCAATATTTTTGTTTCCCAAACAATACGTTTCCTTTACAATTGCTCTCAATTCTTTTCAAAATGAATCCCTCAGTATATGACTGACTAAGGTTTCCCATGAAAGAAACTTCCTTCCATCCCATACTTACAAAGTAATCAGTTAATAGGAACTCAGATTTATTTTCTGTAGATAAAACTGCGGTTTCTTCCACGAGAGCCTGGATATCATTTTCGACATCTATCTTGCTGATGGCACAGTGAATCTGCGTGTGGCACTGCAATGCCGAGGAAAGCAGAACAAGGTTGCAGAGGACACGTTTCCTGCCAGTTCTTACCATGCATACCAGAGATGGCGAGTTCTTTACTACTCACTGTGGTCAGGGTTTGGCCAAAAACAGAAATATGTTGGGAGTACTGGTTTAAGTTATTGCATAAGAGTTGAATTCTTTCCTTCTCCAGCTCCAGGTTGCTCTGAGAAGGATGAAAAATGAGATTAGATCAGTCCGCTGTTATACAAAACTGAAGTCACCCACTAAGCACTAACACAACGAAGAAAGTCTGAGTGAGCCGTCCTGTTTGTGCCCCTTGATTACATTATATCCACGTTGTGGAGGGGGTTAGTTTCCCAGGACAGGAATGTGATTTGATGTCTGTCTTATTTATCCTCCATTAGGATCAATTTAACTCACACACTTTCTCCAGGCTTTTCTGGGTGAAAAAGCACATAGGTGGATGCCACAGGCTACCTGATGTTCACAAAGAAGGGGGAGAAAGGAATCATTTGAAAAGAATCTGTGGGTTCCAAAAAAAGAATGAAGCCCAGTAAAACCCATGTCTGTATCTTGGAAATGCAGTCAGACACTAAGTATTTCTAGACTTGTTTGCAGCACATACAAGGCATTCTGCCGGTTCCGGCAGGGACATTGATGATGAGATGCAAATTCTCTGCTTAAGGAAATTATGTGATGAGAGCAGAAGCTTAAAGTCTGATCAATTCATCATCCTGGCCTAAAATTAGGCCTGGGCGTCAGAGACCACTCTTGGAAAGTGGCAACACAGCCTCCCTGTTTTGTGCGGGATGACAAAAATTCCACTTTTAGAGTTTTATGGCTTTTAGCTAGGAAGAGTAAATAAAGTAAGGGGGGTCACATTTGCCTTGTCAGCCATTAACATTTTAGAAAAAGTTAGTTATTTGACTCTCACCCCTCACTGATAGCTAAGCTACAGACTGTTCGTTTTGAGGAAATACAGGGACGCTCAGCAATTAGGCATTGTCCAAGAAGGCTGGGTCAAGTGGAAATGCAGGCGGCATTCCTAAGCCTTGTGAGGGCCATAGGAGGCTGCTGGGTATGTGCCCAGAAGCCCGTGGGCTTTGACAGAGGTGGCAAGTGTCCAAGACAGCATGCCTCATCCCGTTTCTGTAAGGACAAGGCCTGGGCTTCCCCCCTTTATCCAGAGGCTAGGTTGGTTCCTTTCCTACCTGCCATCCCACCCTGCTCCTTCCCACACAGTAAAGACTACTCATCAACAGTCCTTCCTGAGGAAGAAAGCCTTCTTGGGCAAATTGGTGGGTGGCATTATCATGGAAGTAAGAAGGGCGGACTGCGTCTCAAGGCCTTTGGTAGGGTGGAGGTGGGGAGACATCACAAAGGCCACTGGCTTCTCCCATCCTGTCTCTCAGCACACCTGCAGGGGCCACTAGCCTGTCCAGCCTGGTGTTCCTTTATACCCTTGTGTGTTGACTGCATTCACATCCTGCTGTTATTTAATCTATGGTGTATAATGATAAAATTTTCAAAAAATTTATTTTTGTAATAGTTACAAAAGTTTACCTGTTAACCATTTTTAAGTGTACAGTTCAGTGGCATTAAGTCCATTCACATCGTTGTGCAACCATCACCAATACCCACATCCAGAACTTTTTTCATCTTGCAAAACTGAAACTCTGTACCCATTAACAAAAATTCCCCATTCTCTCTCCCCTCATCTCCCCTGGCAGACACCATTCTACTTGTTGTCTTCCATGAATTTGACTACCCTAGGTATCTCTTATAAGAGGAATCATACAATATTTGTCCTTTTGTGTCTGGTTTATTTCACTTAGCATAAAGTCTTCAATATTCATGCACATTGTAGCCTGTGTCACAATTTCCTTCCTCTTTAAGGCTGAATAATGTTCCATTGTCTGTACTTACCACACTTTGTTTACTAGTATATAGTCATTTTAATGCTGCTATTAAATGCAAGTGGTAAAAAGCTGGCAGTAACTGTGAACATCTATGTCAACCACATGCAGATTTCAATTCTGTACCAAGTGTCCTGACATTTGAATTGGGAAGCCTAGAGCTCTGTTCCCCCATGGCTACCTTTTTTGTCTAGTCAGAAGCTGCACAATTTTTGTAAGTCAACGGGAATGAAATACCTTTGTTTCTGCTCTTGGTCTCCTGAGTCTTTCTCCAAAATCTCAAGTACCAGCCATTTGAATGTGCCCTCTGTCCCCCAGGTACAGGATTAAAGACGCAGAAGAGTAGCCTAGTAAATGTAATGCTTCATCAAAGGGCACAAACCATATGCCTCCTCTAACAAATATGTAAAATAAATTCTGCTCAGTGTCTTGGACCTCAAGTGGGACAGTCTTCAAAAAGAAAGAGTCTTTATATTATGGAAAAAGATCTAGAAAGCAGCTGTTCTAGTTTAGCACCATGAGCAAAGGACAGGACAGAAAACAAAAGCCAGGTTTGGGGAACACACTGCATCCCTGCTGGGCAGCTGTTTCTTTACTGTGACAAGTGCTGAGCCACTAGCAGCAATCTGAGACTAGAATAACCAGTGTCCCTTGGTGGCAATGGCAATATTTAAAAGATTTTAATTTCATTTCAGGGAAATCATTAAGATGATCTATGTCTGCTCGTGAAGAGAGGCTGAGATAAATTCCATTGTGAGCAGGGGAAATCCATATCTCATTTAATGAATTATTGCTTTCTATGATTTTGTTCTTTTTGTATAAAATAGGTCATAGAGGAGCAAGATACTCTGGAGGACCTCAAATTATCCTCCTGTGCTTTCATAATAGCACATGAGAGGAAAGTGGGATCAAAGAGTTATCAAGGAAGAGTAGATGGAGAGGCTTTCTGGGGCCCAGGCTTCATGATGATTCACACTCTTCATTCATTCTTTTCACTTCCTGCTGTCTTGACCTTCCGGTTTGTACTACCCGGAGAGATTGGAATGACTTCATTTTCATCTAAATTGTTTTCATAAAACTGATCAAAGAAGTACCTTGCTTTTTCTAGAGCACGAACTCTCAAACTTTAGTACATCTAGAGATCACCTAGACCCCTTCCGAAAATCATTCAGAAGTTCTGACTTACCTCATCTAGGAAGGCACTCAGGAATCTGAATTTTAACAAGCACCCTAGACATTGTCTTGGGGCCATAAAGGGCTACAAGAAAATAAATTTTAAAATCATTTATAATTCTTCCACCTAGAGATGACCACTGTTAACATTTTGATGTATTTTAGTCTGTGGAGGTATGTGTGTATGTATGATTTTATCTTCCTAGTATCAACCAAATTATTCAAATTGGTATCCTGTTTTTTCACTTAACATTATACATAAGCAGTTTCCAATGCCACTAGTCTCCAAAACACCATTTTAATTAATAGTGCCTTGTGTAGAGTGTATTGATTTATTTAGTCATCCCCTTAATTTTGGCCATTTGTATTGCTTCTTCCCTTTTACTTTTAATGTATTTTGAACAGAAATCTGTATTTTGTTTTTCATCTACTTCCTCAAGATGGATTTATGGAAAGGAAATTAGGTTTTTCAACCGAGGTTCTAGGAGAGAATTAAACCCTAATGTCCTAAGGCATCTGTTATCTGCAATGAGTTACCATTTCTTCTCTGCATCTAGAGGGTATTAGTCACTACCATCCTTGGAGAACTGAGAAAAGAGTCACTCACATTATTTTCTGTGTTCCGTGGTTCAGATGAGGAACACTAGTTGATAATGTGAACATTTTTAAGGCTGATGCATTTATTGCAAAAGGCTTTCTAAAATAATTCGTCTAGTAAATACTAACAGTACCAAACATTTGATTTGTGGTCATTTTTGATAGAGTGGCTATTATTACCATTATTATTATTATTATTATTATTATTATTATTTGGCCACACTGAGCAGCTTGCAGGATCTTAGTTCCCCAACCAGGGACTGAACCTGGGCCCATGGCAGTGACAGCATGGAGTCCTAATCACTGGGCCACTGGGGAATTCTCGAGAGGCTATTATTTTTCAAAATATATTATAGGTTATTTCTAACAACTGAATTGTTTCTTCTTGGAAGGTAGGAAATGTGGCTTGAACATAGAATAATTATGAAGTAATAAGACTAATTTTGACATGTGGTTTATGCAATTGGTTTCATTATTTAATAATTGCACTTGAGACTTTACAGTATCTAGTAAACTACCTTAATCATGGTTCAATGAATGTTCTCTGAAAGAATTTGTGAATCCAATCTGCAGAGTAAGAAAGGGTAAGAGGACACTTCATAAGACGTTAAAATACATTCTTATATTCCACTTTTACAGAAGAATGGTGGGAGAATGGAGAAAAAAATGAAATGGAACAACCCTGGTTGACCCATCTCCACTTTCGACACTTCTAATAAAATTCCATTTTAATTGAGTTCAGCCCACTTTTGTCATGTGTCTCCATGAGTATCACATTTTACTCCTGTTGTTTGCAAAACAACAGAGAATAAGGACTACATAGTGTAATATGTGAGTCAATGACTTGTTGGTATAGACTGAGTATGTACAAGCCAACGAAATACTAAGTAAGGGAATCCTTATTGGTTACGGTGAGGCAAGGATGACTCGAGAGGAGTATCTCAAGTGGGTCTAGTAGGGCTTGGTTTGGCACTCAGGGGGCAGAGGCTAGCTCTAAGCAAGAGGATAAGCTTAGAACTTAAACTTACAACTCCTATGGGAGTAAGAGGAATTGTGTGAACTCAAAGGAAGAGCGGGGAGAAATACCAGTGGCCTCCAGCACGGTGGTAGCAATAAACCAGGAAACAAAGAGGATGAAAGGAAACCTTTCTTTTTTTATGGAGATTCTGACTTCTAGTAGATTCTTCACTTGATTTGGATTCTAATGAAAAAACCTAGAGTCTTAAGTATTTTTAAAGCTCAGTTGAAAGAAGCTCTTTTGAAATGTAAATGATATAAATCTTGTCACCATCACGAAGACTTTATAAGCGAAGAAGAGAATTTCCATAGCTTCGACATAAAAGTTGGAACTGCTGAAAGCAGGCTGGGGTGGAAGGAGAAGGTGGAGGAGGACCCTAACAGGAGAAAAGGACACTGAGAAAAAGGAAGGAGAGACCTAGTAAGAGCCTCTGATAAGGGTACTTAGTAACAGCAATACCTAACACATCTTGAAGGCCAGCTAGACGTCCGCTACACCAGGAATCCTGGCAGCCATACCAGTAAGAATCATAATTATCTCCCGTTGTTGTGATATAGATAGAAAAATGAGACGGATGGAGACATCTAGGTTAAGTGTTTTTCTCATAGCCCTTGAAGGGTGCCTAGAAGATAGAATGGGAGCAGTGATTTCTCTCCCACACAAAGCTCTTTGGAAAAAGAAAGAAAAAAAGAAAAAACATGAATGCATAACTTACCTGGAAGCAATTTTCCAGTGTGTTCTCCCATTTCAGTCTGGCAGAACAGCTGGCCATGTTTTTTTGGTAGTAGTTTTCATCTTCTTTTGACAACTTCTCAGTTGATTTTTTCAGTTTATTGAGGAGCTAAGGTAAAACGTCAGTGTCACATATTCATGAATGCATTTATGAAAGCCCTTTGTCATTCTGGAGAAAGAATTATATGCATCCCAATGATGAGTTTCTCATCTCCCAGCTAAAGTCATAAACAGTGACTACAGATGACAAAATCAAAGACCTTTCTCAGAAAACAGGGATGTCAGAACTGAAAGGAAACCGAAGAGCCTTTCAATAGGGTTCCTTCAATTTTTCACATGAGGAAATTGAGGTCCTTAAATACAATAAATACAGTGATATGCCCACTTTCATCAGATGAAGGAAGAGGCCAAATGACAGGTGCAGAGAAGCAAGTACAGATCAGGAACCTCCAACTCAAGACTGTAATCTACCAATGATTCCCATTCTCTTATTTCATAAGTCCTTCAGGGCCTCCGCATTTCTTACTGGGACAGGTAGAGATTTGCACAATCAGATAATTTCTAAAACTAGCATTAGGCCTGGAGACCATTCTCTCACTTCACTTTCACTATATAAACTCTGCAATATAACTCTGGAATCAGACTTCAGGATTAGGGTCCTGGTTCTGACTACAAGTGAGTTACTTAAACTTCACAAGCCACAGTTTTCTCATCTCTGTGATGGGGATAGCGATGCTCCCACTTCACTGTGTTGCTCTGAGGAATCAAGCAGGTGACACAGGTAAGGAACAGGGCACACTGCTTGACAGTTAGTATAGCACTCAAAGACTAGTGAGCGTTACTATTACTAGTGAAGAAAGAGCCTGAGATACATGCCATTGTTCACTGCAAGTTATGGACAGCTTGACAAATGCTTTCCTGTCATCCTGACCCCCAAGGATATGCTCCTTCACAAAGAGCCCCTTCTGGCCAGTCACCAAAGTTGGCCATCCTGATTGTGAAAATCAAAGTAATACAAAACTCTCTGGACCAGGGTAGTTTGAATTGAATTCTCAGAATGCTCAGACACATAATTTCACATCTTTGAGAAAGGAAGAAGTTGTATTACATGAATGATTCTCAGACTTTAATATGCCTAGGAATGACCAGAGATTCTTGGAAAATTGCAGATTTTCAGGGTTCCACCAAGAGCAATACTGATTCAGTAGCTCGGTAGTGGGATCAGGAAATCTGAATTTTCACTGCCTCCTCAGATGATGCTGATGCAAATGGTCCTCAAGCCACAGTTCAAGCAGCACCAAGGAGTCCTGTGATTTAAGCAGTTTAGGATTTTCAAGGACACAGATAAAGGTTTTTAAGAATGCTCCTCTTTATGTTTAAGGACATTTTGACTAATGTTTCAGTAATGAAGAACATTCATCCAAAATGCTGAATGTTAACACCACTCACTTTATTATTCCAGTTGATATGCTAGCCATTCAACTGTCTCTCAGCTCTGATGTATGACCTACCCAGGACACGGTTGGTTTTGTATATCAAGTGTAATGAGCCATTTATCTATAGAGATATGAGCTTGTGAATTTTAGCCTGATAATGATACAGAGAAAGGGTTGAATGTGTACCATGGCTATACTTGGCTAAGTCATTGTTCTTTGATTCTTATTGAGTGTACCCAGCAATGAGAACAGAGTCAATCTGGAGACTGATTGCACAAATCTCTACCTGTCCTGGTAAGAAATGCCAAGGCCTGAAAGATTTACAGAATAAGAGTACAGGAATCATTGGTAGATTACAGTCTTGAGTTGGAGGTTCCTGATCTGTACTTGCTTCTCCTCACCACTCACGTTCATCAGCCTACACTCTAAAGCTATTGACTAGAAGTTTCTGCTCAGCAAATTTACAGTAAATAACCCCAAACAGATACAGAAGAAGAATGGAGACTCATATTCTTATTTAAGGAACTTCTCAAAAACTTTTCCTAAAATTTGTCAAAGATTAAATACTTTTTCTTTCCTCTTTTCTTTCTCTTAGAACAAACATCGATTCATTAATTCATTAATTCATTCACCAAACATTTCTTGACTGCCACACCGTGTCATGTACTAGACACTGGGAATAGATAAAGGAACTAGATAGGCTCCCTCTCTAGTCAAGGACCCACACAGGCCATTGTTATCCTGTTTGATAGATACCAAGATGACAGAAGTATTCAGGTGTCACAGAGTGGGTGCTCACAGAAATGATCCCTGTGTGAATAAACTTAAAATGAAAGTAGGAATTGGTGAGGCAAAATAGCATGACATGATACCAAAAAAAAATTTTGGTGAGGTTGGAGCACACAGTTTGAGAGAAATAATAGCAAGTGAAAATGCTGAAAAGTTAAGCAAGGGCCAAGACAGGGAGGGTCTTGAGGGCCACATAAAAGAGTTTGTGCTTTATCCTGAGGTCACCTGGAAACCTTTGAAGGCTTTTTAAAGGAGAATAATATGCTCAGATTTGAGTTCCAGAAAAGTCAGCTTGGCTTGTGTATGGGGAATAGATAAGGAGAGGAAACACTGAAAGCCAAGACACCAGTTTGTCAGTTGGAGTAACCCAAGCAGTGATGACGGTGGCCTGGGAGAGAGTAGTGGCAGTGGGGATAAATATAAGTAGATAAATTCAGGAAGTATTTGGTTTAGGACTTAGAATTGGGAGGATATGGTAGATGGTGATATCCAAATATATAAAAAACAGAGGAATAAAAAATATTTTTGGTAGAGGGAAGTGATGGTTCCGATTTTGGATATTGAGTTTGAGATGCCAGAGAGCAGTTCAGAGACTGGTTTGCGCTGGAGATATAAATTTGCATATTGTCAGCAGAGACATGGTAGCCAAAGCCTTGAGAGTATATTTGTTGAGTATGTGCTATGTACTGAGCACTTGATATTGAGAGTACTGTGTGGGACACTGGAGATATGATGCCGAATAAAACAGAATGAGGCCCAGGAGAGAAATCATCAGGCACAACAATATAGAAAGTTCAGGCAGAACGAGGGAAGTCCATAAAGGAGCTTAAGAAAAAATTGACAGCAAGGAAAACCAAAAGAGTAAGATGTCATTGTAGTTAAAAGAGGAGAATGTTTCTAGAAGGGGAAAGTCAATGATGCTTAATGCTTCCAAGAAGTTAAATAAAGTCAGAACTGGAAAGCACCCATTAGCTTTAGCAACAAGGACCACGTATTCAACGGCAAGAACATTTCTAGAGAATTGGTGGGGAAATCTTGGTCGGTGGTTTGAGGAGTGAACGGGAGATGAGGAAGTGGAGACAGAGCACAGATAACCCTTTCAATAAACCTTATTGTAAAAAGAAAGAGATGATGATATCTGGAGAGGAGCAGGAATAGGAATATCAGGGAGACAAAGGGTATCTCCCTGATTCTTCCTACTCTCCCAAGATAGAGGGAAGTTGAAAAGGCTGATGGGAAGCAACCCTTAGAGATACAGGAGAGAAGGGAATTATCCAGGGAAGGGCCTCTGAGAGGAGGCTGGGATGGGAATCAGAGCACAGGATGAAGAACTGGCCTGTCGCATTGCACATAGGACTTCAGTAGGCAGGGGGCTGTACTGACTTCTATTTACTCTGTGACGCTGGAGGCAAGATGGTCTGCTGAGGGTGGGTGGTGGGGATGGAGGAGCGAGAAGAATGGAGATGTAGATCAGCTTCTGGTGAGAACAAGGATTGCTGAGCAGAAAAACAGGAAGGACTGCTGAGCAGCACTGAACCAGCCCGGCTCAAGTGGGAGATCATGGGCATGTCTATGTGAGATGCAAAAATGAACACCGCCTTAGGCATTTAGCTTTAGGACTAAAAAAGAGAAAGCTACCAGGTGAAGTGATGACAATGGTAGGGGTCTGTGATGTAATGACAGCCAAGGGCTATGGTTGACAGGACCAGGGGGAGGAGGGCAGGGGAGGATCACGGACTTCCGCCTCCCAGGGAAGCTGCTAATGAGGGAAGGAAGCAAAAATTCACCACTTAGCTGCCCATGCTTTTGCCTTTGTCATTCCTCAACATCAATAAAGAATAGCTTCTAATGAGGGCTCCAAATGCCTACAACAAGGTCCTGGAGCTTAGGTTTTTAACTTACTTTGGTTTTGCCTCCTCTTCGGAAGCTGTCTCATTACTCAGTACCTGTTATGATCATTTCAAACTGTGAAGATTGACACAAGAACCTTGTAATATCTTGCTAACAATGAATTTAAGTTATTCAACTGATAGTTTCCTCAGATGAAATAATAGAGTTACTTGGCAATGACAATTCTCTTTTTCTTTTAAGAATGTTTTGGGTTGCAGTGGTGCTGCCTGCACTTCCTTAGGGGGACTCCATCTCTGGGGGAAGATATTGACTATTTCAAAGGTTTCCAATCTGGGGCACATACCATAAGGGGTGTGCAAGATAATCTAATACTCCAATATTATTTGTGTTCACTTTTGCCTAAAAAGAGTGTTCAAGCTTACTCTTATTCAATACATGAATTGATATTAGTGCCCACGTGTGGACAGTTGAGGATTCTGAAGTGTTCTGGAGGGAGAGGGGGAGTTTTATAACATGAGAAGCTGATGTGGGTCTCACAAATGCTTTCACTCTCAGCATCCTGGGACATGTGCCCATCAGCAGGAGTCTGGATCATACGGATTTACAGATTTATTAACCACTTTAATTAGGTTAACACACACAAAATGAACACATGCCTTAAAAAGATTTCTGCTACAAAGCTGTAGATTGATGTTAATACTAACAATGTGGGCTTCCCTGGTGGTGCAGTGGTTGAGAATCTGCCTGCTAATGCAGGGGACACGGGTTCGAGCCCTGGTCTGGGAAGATCCCACATGCCACGGAGCAACTAAGCCCGTGAGCCACAGCTACTGAGCCTGCGCGTCTGGAGCCTGTGCTCCGCAACAAGAGAGGCCGCGATAGTGAGAGGCCCGCGCACCGCGATGAAGAGTGGCCCCCGCTTGCCGCAACTAGAGAAATCCCTCGCACAGAAACAAAGACCCAACATAGCAATCAATCAATCAATTAATAAATAAATCTTTAAAAAAAACCCAAAAACTAACAATGCAAGCACAAGAAAGCCACAGGAGAACGTCAGAGCCGACGCTTTCTCCCGCTCCCGATTACAGGCGCATCATCACCCACATGAGAAGGCAAAAACTGGCACGATCTAGTGAGAGCTAATGAGAAGTTGACCAAAAAATTGACATTATCAAGAGGATGTACTAGAAATACAAATTTATATTTACTACGGGTAAGGCTGAGCCTTGCCCCACATGTATATTTTGTCTGTATATGTCACTTAATGACTATATGAAGACATCATGATTAGCTAATCACTGAAAATATTATTTCATTTTTACCACATCCTTCAAATATTTCTACTTTTTTATGTTGTATAATGTTCATAACATTAGTTTAATATAAAAAGTATTCTATATAATATACAAGATAGGTAAAGTACATTATATAATACATTATGCTATGTGTATATATTTTTTACTTATTTGGGGGGTGAGCTGAGAGATGTTTAATCGGGCTCCTTATCAAAAATATTGGACACCACTGATTTAATTTGTCATCTGTCAATAATACCTTTTAAAAATATATGGGGACCGGGACTTCCCTGGTGGTCCAGTGGGTAAAACTCTGAGCTCCCAATGCAGGGGGCCCGGGTTCGATCCCTGGTCAGAGAACTAGATCCCGCATGCATGCAGCAACTAAGAGTTCACATGCTGCAAATAAGAGTCTGCATGCCGCAACTAAGAAGCCCACATGCCACAACTATGAGCCCACATGCCACCAGGAAGATCCTGCGTGCCACAACTAAGACCCAGAGCAGCCAAAATAAATAAATAAATAAATATTTTTTAAAAAAGATCTTTAAAAAAATGTATATAGGAATATACATAGGATTCCATAGGAATAACTTAGGATCCTTCTCATATTCTGCCACACTACAGCCCTGCAGAGACTCCGCACAGAGGGGGAATCAGCCAGTTCTCCTGTGTTCATAGCTAAGGGCAGGAAGCCCATCCATCTCTAAGCCATATGCACTCAGCCGGCCATGAGAGGTTACCTTCTGCTTCTCCTTCTCGGTCGTAATTTGCTTGGAGCTTTCTACAAGATGGAAAAGCGCTTCATGCTTCTTGGTACTAACCATCAATTTCTTCTTGGCCTAGAG
This sequence comes from Balaenoptera borealis, assembly GCF_965194805.1. Lineage (NCBI taxonomy): Eukaryota > Metazoa > Chordata > Mammalia > Artiodactyla > Balaenopteridae > Balaenoptera > Balaenoptera borealis. The sequence goes on from NC_138863.1 coordinate 63,628,898, forward strand.
TCAAAAACATACAAAAAAAGCAAAAAAGGATCAGAAACTGATATCAAGAGAAAAACTCTTCTGTTCTGGAACAAGTCATGTTCACGTGCTAGCTTGAAGGATTGTGTATTTTTAGTTCTTCATTTCTGCCCTCACCTCAAAAATCTGCCTAAAATATCACAGTGGCTAACATTTTGCCCTGAGAACCACCGTATAATTTTTTCATTACACTGAGTTCATTCAAGAGGGTTATACATTTTGTTAAATCACCGAAGGCTTGCGAGTCTCCAACATCGTTCTAGCTAGCATAATGGAAGGCAATGGCTTTACCACCCCACCGTACCCCTGCCAAAAAAATCACAACAAACATGGAAGACTGCTGGCATCATTCTTTTAAATCTGCTTGGCCACAATTGAGGTCATTTTAATATGCTCTCTTAAAACTTAGAGCAAAAGAAAAATTTTGCTCCCTGATGCCTGGGCTTGAGAGCTGGGCATCTGCCCGGCATCTTGTGAACTACCCTGCATTTGTGGTGGGCAGGCGGAGGGAGGGGTCAGGAAGGAAGCAGCATTCAAAGTCCCCTACTCTGTTGATGCCTCCAGCCTTGGCCTGGGTTATGATGTGGGTGATTGGTCATTCCCTATACAGTCCCAGCTTGGCAGACCAGGACGGTCCAGAGATAAAATCAACAGAATTTGGTTTGAGTTGGATTTAGCCTATTCAGGAACTGGGTTGATTGAAAGATGGTATGGTTGTTCACCTCAAGTTGCAATGACTGTAAAACCAGACAATGAAGGGAAAAGTCCAGGTCTCTCTTTCCCTAGGAAGTCAGAGGCAAAGCCTTCTGAAGGTCTCTAAACATATGAAACCTCTACAAAATGGAATTCAAGGAACAAGAAGCTCAGAGACCCTCCCCTCCACCTTCTATCGGTCACATGCCCACTGATAAATGAGAGTAGGAGCCAAGAGCATTTGGTTCTTTAAGGCTCTTCATCCGAGTCTCCAAAATAGACTACACCTCATTACTGACATGCTGAATCCCTTGAATTGTAACTGGAGAGAAAACTATTATAGTGCAAGCATTTTATCTTCTCTAATTTCTCTGTCAATCTTCATAAAAAATAAAATCGTTCTATTTAGAAAAATTACTTGGTGGAAACTGGGAAATAAAAAAAGATTTTTTTTTGTTCCTGAAAGCAGTGGCAGTTACTGAGCATAGTTTCTCTTTTGGTCCATTGTATTGCATTTCCTGTGAAAGCTGAATATTTTATTTATTTATTTATTTATTTATGGCTGTGTTGGGTCTTTGTTTCTGTGTGAGGGCTTTCTCTAGTTGCGGCAAGCGGGGGCCACTCTTCATCGTGGTGCGCGGGCCTCTCACTATCGCGGCCTCTCTCGTCGCGGAGCACAGGCTCCAGACGCGCAGGCTCAGTAATCATGGCTCATGGGCCCAGTTGCTCCGCGGCATGTGGGATCTTCCCAGACCAGGGCTCGAACCCGTGTCCCCTGCATTGGCAGGCAGATTCTCAACCACTGCGTCACCAGGGAAGCCCAAAGCTGAATATTTTACAGAATGTATTTTTAAAAACAAATTCTGTTTAAGAAAGCTCGTAAAATCAAGAGCAAAACTGAAAACAAACGACTGGACTCCTGTTTATGGGACCTTTAAATATTTACTACAAAAGTGATTCTTGTGAGCACCCCTTTACCAGGACTGTTATTGTGGGCATAGAAGTTCATTTATCTCAAACATTTCTGATTAATGTCCTTGTCTTATGGGGTCCTTGGTTCCAGCAGGAGCTTCAGAGGCAACACTGAGGGCTGAGATGCGGCCGCCTTTTTCTGAGGTTGTCTCCGCTTATTTGGCACTCATGGCCATCTACTTGGGAAAGAAAGTTCTCTTTGGGCACTAACACTTTGGAGATGAAAAAGAGAATTTCAACTTTGGTAGCACAAGTCCCCTCAAAGGGAATCATTGGGTTTTCCGAGCAGATTCCCTCTCCACTGGCTCCTAGTCCTTCCTACTCGAAATGAATTCCTCCTAAACTGGATTGTTCTAGAATAATCATATATATATAGGCACCATCTGTGATTCTCTCTGCTTAAGACCCTGTAATGATATGCTCTAAATTCTCACACCAGATCATAATTCCTCTCCTTAGAAGTCATTCACTCTTTCCTGCACACACGTTATTTAGCCAACTAAATTTTCAATTACATGGAAACAAGAACCATGTCTTAGTACAGTGTGGTGCACAAGGAGTGGGCCGTACATACTTGTGAAACCAATACAGGCATCCCCCTTTACACACCTTTACCCACCCCTCACTGTGCTCCTCTCACTGGTGAGACAGAGATCACAAATGCCCTTATAAAAGATAAAACCAAAACTCAGTATTCATATCTTGCCCTAAGTTTCAAATTATATAGAGAGGCAGTCAGTGTAGGTAATGCTTAAGGGCAGTGACCTTGGAGCCCAGTGACTTGGAATAATTCTTGGTTCAACCATTAACCAGCTTTGTAACATTAAGCAATTATTAACCTCTGTGTCTCTGCTTCCCCACCCATCTATAAAATGGGACAACACAAGGTCATATACCACATTGGTTGGTTTTTGCGATGATTCAACACATAAATATATAGCACTTGACATACAATAAACACCACATGTTAGCTATAAATAAAATCATATTTAGAGTTCTGCTCCTCTATTGATTTAGTTGAAAACTATATCTATATAATAACTCAGACGAGGAAACATTTTGCTTTTCAGTTAGCACTTAGAAATACTGACACTAAAACACACGATCACATTTGTACAAAAGCCAAAAGCTTCAATCCTGAAAATTGGGTTTACACAAATGATATTTGTGTATACTTGCCTTAATTTGATGATTCCAGTTGCTAATGACAAGATTTGCTGTCTTTTCAACTTCATTATCAAGCTATCAAAGGGAAAAAAAGAAAAAAAATTTTTTTTTGCTGTCTTCTTGTTGAGTCACGGTGCTGGCTTATTAATTCTGGTACAATTAGTAGCACAATTAAGTGGAATTTAAAAATCCTATAGAGGACATATTTCCTGAGAAAAGTAGTCAACTCTCTTTTCCTCAGGTCAAGAATCTCTTCACAAGATTTACCCTGAATGCATTTGGTAAGATAATTATTTTTAATATATAACTCTGTAGAAACAATATAAATGGGTACAATCTGTGCGGAGGAGGATCTTGCATAGTTTGGTATCACTTCCAGTCCCATTACTTCCTCTTCAGCATTATTCCATGTGGCCCAAATTTTAATACCGTGAGAGTCAGTAAAAGCCCTAGCAGTGCTAATTTTACTGTCTTATTGCCTCTAACGTGAATATTGCTTTAATTTCAAAGAGATTGAATTCTTAACCATAATTAACTTTTTCTCCTACTTTAAAATAGCCAATGGGGCAGTAAATGATGAAAATGGAATTAGGCAACCTCCTAAGGAGATCAGACTTAAGTTAGTGCAGAACCTTTTCTCCTCAACCGTAGACCTTTCTTCAAAACCCACAGATCAGCCATTACTCAACCACTCTGAGATCTAGCAACACTGTACTTTTTTCTTTTTCAGTTCATTAAATTTGGAATATGTGGTTTAGCACAACAAATACAATTAAAATAATTGTATGCACTATGTCACTTTTGACTCTATGTTGCTGCAATATGGAACAAGTTCACTTTACAAAATTCGACTTTTTTGTGAGAAAATGTGGCAGCGTGATAGGAGTGCAACAGGGAGGGGCAAATGCTGAAAAGAAGATTATAAACTGGACCAGCATTCTGAGGGGACCATGACATTAATTATCTAAAGCATTTGTGCCTAATTTAGTAAGTACTAAGGAAATTCTAGTGATTATCATAGTATTATGTGGTATGAAAATATTTTGTAATTAATGAAGTATAGACTAGTGTTTGGCTTTTATTAAGTTGGTTTGCAAAGGCAGAAGATTATATTACTTTCTAGTAATTCCTGTAAACTTCCCCCATCACCCTAGCCCTAAGGAGAACACCCATTCTGGTAAAAATACGTGGATGTCCACCAAACATCGATTCCATTTCCTGACTCAGTTTCATAAGTTTGAATAAAATTTTTTTGGTATCATTTCCCTTCCATCAGGGCTTTCACAAATCCCCTCATCCTATGGACTTACCACCTTTAAGACCTGCTTTATCTGGCTGTGATCACTTGAAACTCCCCTTAGCCACTGCCCCTGCCCTTCTCAAATACCTCCTATCACTGCTCTGAACTTCTCACCTGTACCTGTCATTGACACAGATAATGACCATGACCCCATCCCTATCAGAGCTAAGCAGTGTTTATTAAATACCTCTTCATGTTGCCTGAAAATATATTTTAAAGTGCTTACTGACTTTATTACACGCAAATAAAAAGAAAACGGAACACAAATGAAACTGTTCTGGAAGGAAAAGTACACAGACAGACCAGAGAATACGCCATACAAGAGGACCAGGTGCCCTGAAAGAATTGTTTAGTTATTTTTCTTCAATTTTAAGGCTATTTGAGGATTATACCTAGTATTTCTTTTACCTAATTCCAAGGTCATAAGTATAGAGAAGCATTTCCTTTTAAAAATTGCGTTTATAATTTTATTTACAAAAGGTGTATCTATTCAGTGTAAAACAATGTAAATACAAAAAAGTACAAAGAAATGAAATAAAAATAGCCTCTAATTCCACTATCTAGAGATAATTCTTATCAACATTCTGGGGAGGTGCTCCCAGGTTTTTTTCTATGCATATATTCACACATTTATTTTACAAAATTGCAGTTATATTGTTAGATTTTCTCATCTTGTTTTTTAATTTAGCACTACATCCCCATGTCATTAAATTCTGCTGCAATAAGATTTTTAATGGTTGCATAGTATTCCATTGCTTGAATTCATTGTAATTTATTTTTGGATGATGAAGAAGTTTCCATTTTTTCACTACAATAAACAATGCTTTAACAAACATCCTCGTACATAAATCTTCGGGTTTGTGTTTATTTTTATGATAAATTCCTGAAACGTAGTATCGCCTTTAGATCACCTTTTATTTCTTGAGCCAAAGACAGAAATCTTGCTTTAACAGGGAGAAAAGAAAGATTTTGACTCACTGATTTTCTCTTCTTTTCATGTGCACTCAGGACTTGATGAGTTGGCTTTACTGCTTCCAACTCAATTGCTTTGCCAAGTTTTCTGGAAATAGAACATGAAAGACACACAAGCCTAGTATTAGGGTTTATATCTACTTTCCGAATTATTTTCTGGGGAAGTAAAATTGTGTGTTAGGCATATCTACTCAGTGCAAGTTTGCAGTGGAGTATTTGTAGCATACCTACTTTAAATATTTATGACTCTCTTTGGGGCTGGAGCAAGGCCAGCGTGTGAGTACTCACTGATGCAGGTCCGCTGCCGACTTCATGCCCTCCGAGACCCAGGCCCAGGCACTGACAAGACAGCTGGAGGCAAAAACAAGGGAGCACAAGTGTGGGTGTCATTTTCCCAGGAGTCTGAGAAATAAAGCATCATGTCTGAGCCATTGCATTCAGCAATTGCACTCATATCCCTAATCCTATTTCAATTTCTCCATGGGATTAAATTCTGCCAACATATTTATTTGCACTATTGTCATTACATAAACTGTGTTTTTTTCCCAATTATTTTTCATCCTGATTTCCATTTTTCATTTCATGTCTGTAGAAAATCAGGGAAATAAAGTAGCCAAGGGTGAGAAGCCATTTAGAACAGGCAGGAGAGAGCATGCCACCCTTAAAGACAATCTTTTCAGGCTCTTCATTTCACAGATGAATAAACGGAGGCTCAGAAAAGTTAAGTTATGGAGGACTCCAGAGCCCTGGTCATGCCCTGCCTGCTGCTCTTGGGGTTGGGGTCTAGGTCCTGTTCCCTGCTGGCCTTTAGGACAAACACTCAGATGTTCTACTGTCTTGTGAGTACTATCTCAACTTAACAAAAGGGTAACTCTGCCCTGACCCTAGCAGCACAAAGGGAGAATTAGGAAGTATGACGCTATTTTCCTCCTACTTATAGTTGGCCTTCAAACAGGAAGCCCATTGTATCAATAAACTTCAGGGACAGAGCCAGTGTAGACTTTGATGGAAGGGAAGGGACAGATCGGTGCCCGTCCTGAGAGCAAGACGGTGCAGAGGTTTTGCCTCCAAATGACTTAGGCTGCACCTGGCAGCCAGAGAATGGGAGAACTAGATCAAAGGATGTCAGATTTTCTGTGTATCCAAAGCCAGGCACAAAACCAGGCCCAAGACAGTACCCACTGTATGCTTCCAATTACAGGAAAGTCCAGAAAAGACAAAATAATCTAGATTGAAAAAAAGCAGATCAGTGTTTCCTTGGGACTGTGTTGGGGGAAGGATTGTAGACAGGTATAAGGAGTCTTTTGGTGATGAAAATAGGTATATTTTGATTTTGGTGGTGGATATATGGTGTATACATATGTCAAAATCAATCAAACCATTTACTTAAACTGGGTGCATCTTATTGCATGTAAACTAAATCTCAATAGAGTTGGTTTTTTTTAAAAGAAACCCAAGCACACTTTCGGGAAAGGAATCTGACATCTGCCCCTGGGAGGAGCTGGGCGGCAGAGCAGGAAGGAGAAGGCGTTGGCCTCAGAGGTTCTGTGTCTGAATCCACAAGCTCCCCTTTGTTTCCTGCATGACCTTGGAAGAATCACTTGATTGCCCTGACCCTCACTTAACTGGTCTTTTAGAAGAGAAATAATTTGAGTTATTATACAAGTACCTAACAGATTTTGGTATAGATAAAAGTTCAGTTAATGCTTATTATTAAATATTGTTGTACTAACCCTGGTTAACCAAGCATTCTGTTCATGCCAACTCCTTGGGAGCACCATGCTGGATTCTAGGGTTGCCACACAATAAGACACACACCCCTACACCTACACCTCTCATCCTTTAGAAGGTAATCAAAATTAAAATCATAATGAACACTTAGGGAGCTTTGGCTCCAGCCAGGTATTAAACACATTTCTTGTATTATTTCATTTACTACTCACAGGAATTATATGAGATGTGTTTTATTTCCATTTTAAATACACAATGAGAGGTAAAGTAAATTGTCCTAATTTACCTACTTGGTAAGAGGTAGAGCCAGAATTTAAACCTGGGTAGTCTAAATGAAGTCTATTTATACTCAACCACTGTGCTCTACTGGTTCCTTTGCAGGCTACTAAAATACCATCCTAAAAATCAAGCTCAAAGTCAGATCAATTTCAAAGCCATTATTTGCTGTTATGGATGATGCCTAGGGAGTAGGAATGTGGGCTCCAGAAGCCTTCCTTTTTTCTTTCCCTCTTTCTTTTACCATCAGAAGGGGTCTTTGCAATGGCACTGCCATTGGGTGGCATCTGCAAGCATTAGTCAAAAATCTTTGTAAGTAATTATCACTAATGGACCATTTTTAGAATACTAATATCTTTCTTCTCTCCCCAAAGAGAAGTAATTGACTTCATTCTCAACTGAATTGAAAAAAATGTGAACCAACAGTTTTTCAGCATCTGATGTGCCAATATCTTTACATATATTACCTCGTTTAATATGCACCCCCCGATACACACACACACACACACACACACACACACAATGGAGCACATCTTGTTACTCCACATAACAGAGGAGGAAATCAAGGGAGGCCAGGTTACTTGTTGAAGGTCATAAATTTGAGATAAAGCAGGATTCACACTTCCTGATTTCAAGAGCTTCCGACTTAACAACACTGCTTCCCAAGTTAATATCCTCAGCAAGGCCTTTTATGAATATGAGCTTAGGAGTCACAAAGACACAGGATGAACCCAGCTCTGAAATTCATTATCTGTGTGACCAGGCAAGGTTCTTAAACTCTCCAAGCCTCAAGTCCTTGTTTGTAAATGGGGATCATAAAAAGACTTCTCAGAGATTGTCGTGAGGATTAAATGTGGAGTATCTATGAAAGCATTTAACACAGTGTCTGGCACACAGTAAGTGCCCAAGAACTGGAAGCCATGCTTGATGCTCTGGACTTGCCACATTTATATGAGGAAGCTGGAATTGAACATATGTCGCTTTTTATTACTTTTAAGAGTGATTTTGCCTTATCTCTTCCATATACTTACTTTTTCTTTGTGCTCTGTAATGTTTTGCTCAGTTTGGTTGCCAGTTTCTGAAGTCCTTTGGCATAACTGATTTCCAAATTTGCCCTGTTAGCAAAGGGATAGTTGTTAGATAAGATACAATGTCTGGAAATCAAGCAAAACCACACACACACACACACACACACACACACACACAAACATATGAAGGAGGACTCAGGCTGATAATGCAATGAATAAAGAGATGATTTGTCTACTATAAGGATTCTCCTGTCCTAGGTGTAATCTTTAAGGATATCTAAGAGAATCCTACAGAAGGAAAGAAGTTTTCATTTAACCTTCTTGTACACTAGTGTTATGGGTTGAACTGTATTCCCCCACAAAGGTGCTTAAGTCCTAACCCTGCTGTCTGTGAATGTGGCCTTATTTGGAAATAGGGTCTTTGCAAATAATCAAGTTCAGATGCAGTCACTAGGATTGGCTAGAACTCAGTATGGATATGTCCTTATGAAAGGGAGAAATTTGGGCACAGTCACACACAAACACACACACGGAGAATGCTGTGTGAAGATGAAGGGGCAGAGATTGGGATGATGTATTATAAGCTAAGGGATGCCAAAGGTTAATCGTCAGCAGACCACCAGAAACTAGGAGAGAGACACGGAATGGATTCTCCCTCACAGCTCTCGGAAGGAACCAACCTGACCAAACACATTGATCTCAGACTTCCAGCCTCCAGGAATGTGAGACAATATGTTTTTGTAGTTTAAACTACAGTAAGAGGCTGTAAGACTGTAAGTTAAGTAACCCAGTCTGTAGTACCTTGTTATGGCAGTCCTAGCAAAGTAATCCAGCTACTTTCCTACTTATCCTGAGACACCAGCACCATCAGACTAGCTCTAGATTATAATAGCTGGCAATACAATAATACATTATGATGGAATTAACCAAACAGTAACTTTCTAATGGGCCAGCATGAGATTTAGAAAATGAATTCCCATTACTTTCCATGCAGGACAAGACTCAGTAGGGAATCTGGGCATACCCTCCCAAAGAAAACTTGGTTCTTTGGATGGATTGAGTCACTCTTATCTTAAGCTGATTTTTCCATGTCCTAATTTAGGCCCATCTATAGCTAAAATGAAGACACATTTTTATTCATTTCACTTTTCAATGAAAATAATAAAAATGTAGGATATTAAGTTCAATTTATGCTACTTTTTTCATCTTAATATGGACCAGAGAGTCTTTGTTGCATATTTTTCAGTCTTTTAATTCTACTTTTATTATAAAACATCATTAGAATTATTTGTGACTCCATTTCATTTGGGGAACAATCCCAGGACTCTCCAGTAATTAACTTAATCCTTGGATGTTTTTACACAAATTAGACTCAGTGTTATAGACCAAAAAAGGAAAGACCTCTTTTATGAATGGAACCCAGAGATCATGGGCTATGGACCTATTGCTAAGTTTCTATTCATTTTTCCTCTTTAGTACAGCTGTGCTCCAAGTTATTTTTAGCACCTTTTAAAAGAAAGAAAACCATTGTAGGATGCATGTTAAGGCCTAGGTGCAGAAAATACCCATTTGGCATCAGGCCTTGGCCAAGTATAAGAAAAGGTTAGGGCAAATATTTTTAAATAATGAAGATGGTAAAGAAATATCTCATAGTGTTTTAAAAAAGATTTTTCTGCTCTAGGAATATGTGGTGATTGATGGAGAGAGAAAGTCCTGGTCAGCAGCAAGCTGGCAGAGACCGCCACCCTCAATGAACTTGGGTGCTCTAGAATCCCAAGAGAACGCTACAGCTCAGTAGGGTGGCTTTGGGCAACATTAAAATGAAGTAATCAGACTTACCTCAAGGGGGTTTATGATAATTAAAATGTGGTAATCACCCAAACCCAACAGGGGCTCAAAGACTGGAATGATATTTATTGATTTGCACGATCTGACCCCTGGCTCCCTCTGATTTCCCCTCCCACTAGCCATCCCCTTGTTCACGGTACTCTTGCTTAGTGGCCAAATGTCATCCTGCTTTAGAGCCTTTGCACTTGCTGTGGCCTCTGCCATGTATTCCTTCTGCTACATAACCCCATGGCATTCTTCTTCATGTCAACCCCAGCAAGTCTTGTTCAAACATTACCACCTCAGAGGCTACCCTATCGAAAAGAGCATTCTTGTCACTATCTCCCTACAGCTTTATTTATGCCCTAGCATTTATCACTATCTTACATCACATAATTTTTTTAGTGTGCTTCTATGAATACCCCTAGAGTGTAAGCTCCATAAGGGTAAAGATTTTGTGTTGCTCATTGCTATATCCCGAGGCCTAGAACAGTGCTTGCCATGTTATTTGTGCTCAGCATGTATTTCTTGAATGAATGAATGAATGAATGAATGGACTTCCTATCAGGTCTTGCTTAGAATTTTTAACCAGTCTCCACTACAAGTCTGTTCTCATTTCACCACTTTTGAAAACTTTAAACTGCTGAACTATTTAAATTCAGTCCCACAAGTTTAAGGTGTGCTCAGCTCTGATGTCAGCGTACATGGCTTTCCAGCACTTGCAATAGCTAGACTCATAAACCCTCTCCTAATCCGTCTTTAACCAGAGGGTTCCTTAGGACTTTCTTTTCCAGCATTCCATTCTTGCTTGGAAGCAGCACATAGAACATTAAATATGATGATGCATTTGTCGTGCTCAGCTGGTGCTGGGCACCAAAAATTTCTTAATAAATATTAATTTTTCTAATGTTATTATGAGGATGTATCCAAAAGGATCTCTAAACATTCAGAAATATACAGAGATGGGGAGAAGCGGGGGAAAGAATGCACATTTTTCTCATCCATCAGCTCTAGAACAATCCTGAACGGCTTCCCACAGGAAAGGGAATGCTGTCAGGCACAGCCTCTTCCTCAGAATTCAGTTTCACTTTGACCCTGTTCTTGCAGGTCCTACAAAATGGCTCAGAGGCTGAGCAGAAATAAAACGGACAATGATGAGAGGGAAGTGTGGCATTCCCTGACATCGTTAACTTAATCTGATTCTAGAAAAAAGTTGGGCTTTGGTGTCAAGAAAGGGAGAGGGTCCTGCTCTCTTTGAATTGATGGGCTCTTGTTTTGAACCTGGCTTTATTCTTGAACCCCCATATTTCTGCTGGCTTTCTCTTAAGTACAGCAGAAAACCAGCCTAAAAAGAGGCAATTACCACACAGCATTTCTTGCTTCAGAGCAGTAAGAGGATGTGTAGTTTTTACAGGTTGGTATACAGCTTAAAAATTCTTGTAATCCTGCCCATGAAGTTCGTGTCCAAACTGTGCTCTCTCTCCCAACAAATGTGCTGCCATCACCTTTGTGACATGTTGCTGACGCTTGACCTTGTGTGTTCTGTCTACACACAAACTAGTGACATCCAACATTTATTGTATACAACGTGCCAGGCACCATTCTGAGTGTTTTAAGTACATTTCCTCATTTAACCTGCAATACCTCCCATCAGGAAGGCACACTTACTCTACCCATTTCATGGAGGGGAACACCAAGGCACAGAGTTTAGTCAGTAAGTTGCCCGAGGTCATTCATGGAGAAGTGACCTCTGAGATTCAAACCCTTGTCTGGCTCAAGAACCTGCCTGCCCAGCACTCCACTCTCCTGCCTCTGAAACTGCGGGGAAGCAGCTGGAGAAGGAGAATTGCGGGGGAGTCAAAGGCAAGTGCTTTTTAAAATTGACACCGCCTCTCCCTTTGCCTTTAATTGCGGTGTTCTGAATCACCACAACTCTGGCGGCTTAGCAGCTAGAAATGGGATCCACAGCAGCCTCTGGGTAGACAGAACGAGCTTCCCGGGGCCTCTCCCAAAAGCATCTGTGCAGTTCCTGGACGTGTTGAGGGTCTAGAAAAGTGGGGAAGAGGGGGCTCTGATATCAAACATCACCAAGGTAGCCCTCTGAGACCAGACACCGCCTCTCTGAGCAGCATGATTGTACCCTTCATCTCTGCCTTCAATACTATATCTGTGACCCTAATATACAAATATTATATATATATTACATATTATATATTTCATATTTAAAACCAGCTTTAGAATCAATGAAGCAAAACAGGCTGCAATCATTTCCTCTTGCATTTTCAACCCTAATGACCATTTCAGAATCCTCAGCAGATTACCCCACACATCAGAAGGAAATGAAATGAAAAAGTCGGGAGGATGAGTTTGGATACGTGAGGAATGGAACCGGTCACTAGGCTTCTTTTCTGGTGAGCTTGCCTACAACTGAAAAACTCTCTGGCCTCTGACCCTGAATGGCCTTTATCTTAGCACAGGTTAATGGGTAAATTCCTCCCCAGAGGAAATCGCCCTAAGAAGCCATGTTCCAACTGGCAAGCGTGGAGAGAGCTGTCACTTTTGTAAGTCGGAATAAACACTGCCCTGTGGCTCATCCATGCTTAGGGTCTAATGGAGCAGAATATATAGCCTTTCAGAATTCCTGCTAAACAGAAGTGAAAGGACAGAGTTCAAAAGGGACACCTTTTCCCAAGGCAGAGGTGGCAATTTGCACCTCCAAGCACACTGGTTTCTTCTAAGGGAGCTGCTTTATCATGGTTTCTGGCCTAAAAAGCACCACATGCAAAAGAAGTGAAGAAAGGCAGAGCTAATCTCAAACTGAGACGTGGAATTTTTTCCCCTCATTAAAATAATCAGAAAAGAGTTTATAAGAACATTGAGCTTAATGTTCTAGCCCTACAGCTACTACACCTAATAGGAGTTGAGATTCTCTCTCCAAGCAATTGTCTTGGCACATGTGAAATTGATGATGTATATTTCTTTGGATGGGTAACTCAATCTCAGAATATTCCGGTGAGTCTTAAAGATCCTTAACCAGGGAAATGGCATGCACTGACTTTTAATCCATTTATATTCTAATTTCCTCTCAGCATGTGGAGGCAGGTCAATAAATTTTCATTAGTAATATGAAGACCAACCAATAAGTCAAAGACTAACATTTGTCTTAGATTTGAAAATAAATTATATTTATATTTTTGAAAGAAAGGAGAGATAGAAAATATCAGGTTCAATATTTTAGACAGACCACAAATTAAACTCTAAGACCATAAGTGACCAGGCAATAAATTTTAGAGTACCGTGCTCTAAGAAAATTAAGACGATAAAAAGTGATAAAAAACGAACACTGTAGCTGGCCCCTGTGTCTGTGAGGAATTAATTAAAATTGAACTAAGGCTCTCTCAAGCTTGAAAACAGCAGGTGACTGAGCCCTCCCTTTACTGTGAATTAAGAAGAAATTTTAGTAATCTGAAAATCTTTGCAGTTTCACACCCCGGTCTCTGCCCTCCTACTTTCTATCAGCAACAGCTTCTTGGGGCCTGGTATGCTGACATTTTCCACCCAAGCTTTATCAGTTTGCCTTTTGAAAGAGTCACAAGCTCATACAAATAGCCTGTGTTTAAAAGTTAGTTATTAACAATTTGAAAGACATTTTTACACAGCAGCTCTGTTTCTCGAGCGGTTAGGTTCTCTGGCTAGCCCACAACGCCCACTTCGTCATTACTCATTGCCGTAATTCTGGCTCCTGACAACAGTATAAAAAAGGAGAAATGGGAGAATGAGACCTGGAGGTCGCCCTGTCTTGGGCCGGTCTGGGAGTCCCACTGAGTCACTGCTCACTTCTGGCCCAGGGAAGGCACAGCTAAGGTAGGTCTAGCATTTCAGATCCTCTGTGTCTGTTAATTCCTGAACTGAGTGAGTCTATGTGGGGTGGGAGGGAGTGTTGTCATGGGGGAAGTCAGGTAACATGGACAAGAAGAGCGGCTTTTTAAACTTTTTAGCTGGAAAACAAAATTTTATACAGCATCCCACCATATCATATAGATAGTATGTTCTGAATAGGTGGGAACAGGAGTGACAAGAGCTCTGAGCCCTGCCCATTTAATTTCCTCCTACCCCCTGAAGTGGCCCTTGAGAGCTCCCCACAGACCGCTGTGCTACCAGGTTTGAAAGCCACTGAGCTTGATGACCGCTGGTGTCCCTTCCCATAGAAAACCCTCTGTGAAGGGAGATGGACCAGGACCCCGAGTGTGTTGGGACTCCCACAGCAGTGCCCCGAAGTGCCTGCCCACTCGGAAGATGCCCTTACAACAAGCCTGGGTAGAGCTGGGTAGAAATCAAAATGTGTCACCTTCTCCATACCCCTATCTGTATATCAGGGGTAGATGAGAGTATTCGCATACTGCACTGGGTTCTGAGAATTTAAGTAAAAGAGAGCAAGGATCAGACACATCTAACGCAGTGCCTGATCTATAGACGGTACTGGATAAATGGTCTCTTCTGTGATTTTATTATTCTTTTCTGGCTTTTGTTCAAAATAACATTCTATACATGATGTAAGTAAATTTCTTTGACACACTCATTTATTGCTCCTTGTAAAGAGCCTAACTTAAACTTCTTAAAAGTTATGAGTGCCTGAAGGCACAGAGTCACTCATACACGAATGCATTCATTCCCTCAGTGAACATCTATTGAATGCCGGCTCTGTGCCAGTCACGTGGGATACAAAGACCCTCAAGGAGTGGAGGAGACAGACAAGTCAACAGAAAGTAACAGTGTAGGCAGCAGAGCGATAGCAGAGGTAAGCACTGGTTCTGTACATCTCTGAGGAGTACTCTTTTGACACTGGGGACTGGAGTCTTGACTTGAAGGCCCACCAGGGTGGGATGACTGAATCTTGAAGAATGCATTGAGTGGAGGCTGGCAATGCAGGTGAAGAAGTGTCTACCGGGCAGTGGATACAGCAGATACAAATGCCGGGACCCATGGAGGCAGGTGGGAGGGATGGCAGGGAGTCATGGGGGGTGATTGCAAGTGGTTCTGTAAGCAGTGACTGTAGGTAAGATGGAGAGATGTGGGGTCATGCAGAGATGGAGAGAGACAAGCTGGATAGGAAGGCAGGGCCCAGATCTCAAATTTCCTTTTATGAAATACTACGAAGGCTGAATTTTATACTAAAGGTCATGGGAGTCTTTGAAGGGTCTTAAACAGGGTCCTGGCCACAGAGTAGAAGATGTATTAGATGCTCCCTAGTTGAGGCAACTTGCTTGGACTAGAAAAAGGAGATCCTCTGAAGGGACGCAGCTCTGAGCCCATGTACCAGACTCGAGGGTTGAGAGTGGATTAGATGTCTGCCTTCACTCTGCCCCTCAGCCAGGTGATTTTGTGCAGTGTACAAACTGCACAGCTGCAAGGCAGTACCCAGGCAGGAGGACGGGTTGAGAGTTCTGTCAGAACAATGGCAGAGGCCATGAAATGAAAACAAAGCTATAGGAATAAGAGGTGTTTGGAAGAGAGAAATATACAGACTTGGTCATGAGTTGAGACAGAAGAAGGGGTCATGGGTGGCTCCGAGGTACTGGGTTTGATTGGGTGGGCAGAGGTACCAGTAATCATGGTTAAAAATCCAGAAGGAGTACCAGCTTTCGGGAAAAGCCGATCAACTCTGTTTTGGATAGGCTGCCTTTGTGGTTTCATGGAACATCCAGCTGGAAATGTCCAATAGACTGTTGGATATATGGTTTGAAGTATGGATAAGACATACTGCCTAGTAATGGACATATGGGAGCCATCAATATGCAAAAAAAGAGCTGGAGTTATGGGAATTAGGATCACTCAGGCTATGGGTAGACTAGAAAAGGTAAGAATTTATCAAAGATTTCATTTTAATCATTTATCTTTCGCTGACAGCATCTGCAATGAATTGTAGATGGGTTAATGACCACTACACTTCCTTCTTTGTTTTTTTCTTTTCTTTTCTTCTATTTTTTAATTAAAAAATTTTTTTATGTCCGGAGTTGTGGTACTTGCCGTTTGAAAACCTGACCTTAAGTTTCCTTAGAGAGAAAAAATTGACTTTCCCCATCAAAGCCTGTTTAAACCTTAGCTGTGAGGGTGCAGGGAACCAAACACTTAAATAGTTTCTGGAAATGTGCCTTTGTCTTTTTGAATCTGATCTGTGATTGTGTTGAAATGAACCTGATGACTTTGGCATTAGGCATCTTAGGAGGTGCTGTGTGTTTCTGGCTAAGTCTGAGTTACTACTATAAAAAAAGAAACTGGAGAAACTAATTGGAAAAAAGAAGCTAAGCAATACCATGAATTGCAGAATTTCCAGGCAAAATGGTGTTTCAATACCAACACTTTTCTATCACCACCAATTAGAACAAATGCAAGAAGGCAGCTGAGATTGGAAATAAAACATTATCTGGCCTCGAAGCCTGATTGGGATGCAGTCCCTTGTAGCCACAAGCTAATACAGAAGTGTTAGCAGAACCACATTCCAATGGATTCTTAAGCAAGGTGTCTGGAATTGTTAATATACAACAATAGTAAAGACCCTGTTCTAATAATGTAGATGTAATAATAAGAAAATAAACCCTTAACTATCTTTCATTTATTTATTCATTCAATCTACAAGGATTTACTGAATGCATTTTATGTGGCAGGTATCCTTAAGCCCCATATGCCCCCTCACTAAATCTTTCATTATATTGGCCACTGGATTTGCCTTCATGATTTTCTACGTCACAAACCTCAGTGGAAATGCCTGCTATATATATTCCAAGAGTACTCTTTTACTTGTATGATGGAGTTTCTCATTAGTTGTCTATTGTCTAAGTAATATGATAGTTTCTTTTCAAGAGTACTAGCTTTCTAGGCATTTTTCTAATACAAGGGAAAGGTATCATTGATTCATATGTAATAAGCCCATCTATTTAAGAGGAAAATAAGCCCAGTGCTCATGTCCAGATAACTGGTGGGAAACAGCTTTTTATCTTTCGTGTATCTGGGGAGCTAATTGCTGATTTCGCAGAATAGGGTCAGTGAAGGCAAGTGTAATACCAGCTATGTTGTGGCCATTCATCATTTTGATATGGTAATTATGTTCTCAAAGCTCAAACACTTCATTGGAAGAGGTAGTGACATCAGAATCACTCCCCATGGGAAAGAAATGACCCAGTCCTGGCAAAGGAGGTGGCCTCAGCAAAGGCCAGCTGACACATAGGAATACAGCTGGAAAAATCACAGTGTGCCACATATTCATAGATTAGTAGGGAGTTTGTGTCCATCAGAAAACAGTTCTCCCGAAACACCTAACTCTTTTAGTGTGGATGACATCCTTCAGGTTAACTGCATGATCAAACAGCTAAACAGAGGGAGGACAGCTTCAAGCTCAAGTGTGAGGAGATATTGCCAAATGCACATTTATCAGGAATAAACATAAAGCAATTCACACAAGGCATCTTGGTTAAGGGGAAATGATTTAATTGTAAAAGGTTAGCTTTATACATTGTTCATGAAAGCATCTATTGTATAAACAACCTAATATCCAGAATAATTTTTTTGGTCTAGGTAAACGATTAGATCCCCTTTTTGTATTTATGCTATGCAGTTTTTATCCCAGAGATATGCATGTAATTTTGCTAGCCAGTAGTATTCTTTAGATTTTCAAATTCTAAATTCTGCTCTATGAGGAGGTAAAACCATGAAGGGAGATATCTTTAGCTACCCAAGTGTTTCTCCTTCATTGGAGCTTGTTTGCCATTCTGGAACGTGTGGATGGAGAGTTTTGCATGTGAATAGGTCCAGGGCAGATGGTAACCTGCGGAAGCAACTTCAAGAGAGACACAAGTAAGAAATGAAGGTTCTGATTGTATATAAAGTAGGTGTAGGTATGTCTGTGGCAAGGCGGAGATACAGAGTTACCTACACAAGGGAAAAACAATAGGGCCATTTTGGAAAAGTAATTCCCCCAAATTTATTCAGTCATTTGTTGAGTCTGTTTACCAGGCATTATTTATCACCTGGCTTCCATCTTCACAGCTCTCTACCAGGCATTAGTTTTGAACTTGGAGACACCAAATAATCAAGGCCCAGCTGACTGCAACCCAGGCCACTTGTATGGCTACTCTGTGTATAGATTCTTCTTGATCTGCAGGAGGGAGATGCTTTCTAATTTAGGTAATAGGTTGAACTTGTATAATAGTTAACTGGTTTTATTTTAAATAATTTCCTTTGAGATGGGTAAAAATATTTTCTTACAGAAAAAATTCCCTCCCAGATTGGTCCTCCCTCTTCTTTTCATAGAATTAAAGCAACTTGGCTATTAAGATAGAAATAACTTACTAAAAATTTTTTTCTTTTTGACTCCATTTGACAAACCTGGTTGTTCTTTATAAAAGCACATTTGGGGACTAATAAGAACCTGCTGTATAAAAAAATAAATAAAATAAAATTCAAACATTAAAAAAAAAAAAAGCACATTTGGGGACTTCCCTGGTGGTCCAGCAGTTAAGACTCCACACTCCCAATGCAGGGGGCCCGAGTTCGATCCCTGGTCAGGGAACTAGATCTCGCATGCCACAACTAAAGATCCCGCATGATGCAACGAAGATCTCACACCGGGCAGTGAAGATGCCGCGTGCCTGCAACTAAGACCCGGCGCAGATAAATAAATAAATAAATAAATAAATAAATAAATATTAAAACAAAAAACAAAAAACAAAAGGTAATCCAAATTCTTTATAAGCATTCGTTAAATAAATATAATTAAAAAAAAAAAAAGCACATCTGAACTCTCCTGTATCTTTCCTTGGCCTCATTCATCAGTCCTGATAAAGTTAATGTTCTCCCTTGCTCTTGACCTACTAATACAGAATGCAATCAACTCAGGCATCTTTGTTCTTATGGTACACATGCAATATTTTAAATTTGAAATGGGTTCCCTTGAAAGAATAAACAATCTTTTCTGAAGGTCTCTTTGGAGTTGTTTATTACAGAGCTGTCTGGACATAGGGAAATGGCCTAAGCACCCTTTATGGCCCCATTCAGTCCTCGTGGACTCTAATTTTAAGCAGGAATTTTTGTAACTTTCTTAACTGAGTTCAGTGTGTTCATTTCACCACAGTGAACAGCTTTACACATGATCGTATCTAGTATTAGGAGAAGATGATACTGTTGGGGATATATGTATATGTATAGCTGATTCACTCTGTTATAAAGCAGAAACTAACACACCATTGTAAAGCAATTATACTCCAATAATGACGTTAAAAAAAAAAAGGAAATAAAAAAGAAAGAGAGAAGATGATACTGAAAACAGTGACTTTTCATTCATCCACGCATTCATTCAACAGACACTTACTGAAGAAGTCAAAAGGCCGGACTCTAAGAGCTCAGCATACAAAGAAGAATAAGATGCAGCCACTACCCTTGCTAGGGAGACAGAAATGTAAACGAATAATTGCCATCCGTGTGAGGAGCACACTAATGGTAGTACACATCGGTACAATGGTGGGCCCCAGGAGAGCGTAATAATCAGGAGGGACTTGACTGAGCCTTCCCAAGCAGAATTACTTCCTGTTGTTTCCTGATTTTTATGGCGCCCCAATGATAAATGTGCAATAACAGAGAATCACTCTTCAAACCAATTTCTCAAGTACCAAAATATAACACTGTGTTCTGGAAAGTAGGACAGCTGTAATCACTCCTCCACTTATATCGCTTGCTGCAACTAAAGAGGAAGAAGTGCTTCGTGCAAACATGCATTTTGTACCTTTGCTGAAGAATGGATGTGATCTGCTTGCAGAAATCTTCTCCATTTTGAGAAAACTCCTTTAGGTTCTTGTATACTTTATTATACTGAAAAAGATGCAAAGAGGGATTATGAGCACTTCCAAAGACTGAACTCCTATCAATTCAGAATGCTGCTGTAATGATGACTGTCATTGTAAATGATCATGCAGCTACAGAATGCACACCTTTTGGGTGAGTTCTTAAAATAAAGATGAAGTCTCTTCTGCATGGATGTGAAAGATCCTGGAGAACTTTTCAAAAATAAAGCTGGTCTACCTGTCTCTTCTTAAGCCAAATGCAAACAATTCAACAGTGGGGTGCATTTGGATTCCTGTCACCCCTGTTATTCCCAGGAAGGCTAAAAGTACATTCTGAAATACACTGCATATTCCCCGCAAATTCCAAAATACTATCCCTGGACCTCATGACAAACCCTGAACCATTAAAGTGAGTACTTCTTGGCTGAGATAGAAAACGTAAGTGAATAATTTGGTAATAAAATTTCTCCTAGGCCCCTCTATGTCTCATTTAACTCTAGTAATAAGAATGCTATAATTATGAGTTGAACATTTTGGTTGAACCAAACCTTATAAATTTATCTATATAAGAATTTAGCCTGTAGACACAAAAATTCCAGTCAAAAGATTTTGTCATGTGACTTAGAACTCCACAATGTTATTCTGAAAATTGTATTGGTGAGACTAGACATTGATGACAATAGATTTTAAGTGCCCAGATGGAGAGGGCAACTGTCAATTCATTTTGCTGCTTCCCTGACACAGAGTGGGTGAGTAAGGTGATCCAAGTCTCAAACACACTGTCTCAACGTTTCCATCTGGGAGATGCGATAGCCCATCACATTTTTCAAAATAAGATTGTACACAAGAGGACGCAAATTCTGTGTAGACTGAGTGCCGTGTGGTGGCTCTTTGTTCATACAATGAGCCAGCCTCTTCCAGCCCTCAAATGTCTTGGGCATGCTGCTGGTCACTTGTTGAGAAGGGGAAAGGGAAGGAAACTCACACTTCCTGAGTACCTACTATGGGGCAGGCGTGTTCCCATTATATGAATCCTCAGAGCTGAGGCAACCTTTCAGCTATAGCACCTGGAGTAAGCAGCTAGCAGAGTAGCAAAGAGGACACAGGACACAGAGGTAGAAAGACCTAAAGAAATGACCTAAGCCAGGTCCCTACCTTCAGGGGTGGAACCAACCAATATCTAGGATGTAGAAACATAATCCTATAGATACCAAATCTTTTTCTCTTTATGCAGTAGTTTAACTTTCCCCTGAATTTAACACAGAAAGCCATGGCAGGATTTGGTAGACACACAATAGGAGTAAACAGCTTCATTGAAACTGCCTGGGACACAAAAACAACTGTGAGAGGGCAAAGCTCTTTAGAAGGACATTGTTAACTCTTAAAGCAAGGTTTGCAAAAATTTGGTGCCTATAGGCACCTGGATGAGGGAGGAGCAGGACGGGGGCAGTGAACTGGAGAGACAGCTGCCACAACAACTCTGGACCATGGACCAGCTTTTTTTGTGCAAAAAAGCTGAAATGAGGATTGGTATCTGAAACATAATTTTTAAAATTTTGCAGCAAACAATTCACAAAATTTTAAACTCTTTGCCAAGCAAGCAAAACATACCTGTAGTGCAATCCAAGTGTAGCCTCCGTCATGAAGAAATGATTCTCCTCTGAGGCATGAGAGTAAAATCACTATTGGGCAACCAAGCTTTCTCATTTTTATTTCCACAAACATAAGTTGTCATCTATGAATGATGTGATACTTTCAGGCCTCCTTCCTCCCCTTACAAGTACAATGGAAGAGTTTGGTAAGCATTTTTAAATTGTTTAGCTTTTTTGTTTATTCCTTTGTTACCTAAACACTTTCACTAAATTGTCCCTTAAGGCTTTTATTTTCTTCCCATAACACCAAATAACATCCAATAAAACATACCTAGGTATCATGAGAAGAAAACAGAGACATGTTTAGCAGGCACATGCCCCTGGAATAAAGTCATTTCTCAGCCCCTCTCACCCTTAGGTGTAGTAGCCATGTGACTAAATGCTTCCCAAAGAGGTATGGGTGAAAGTTTTGTGTTGGGTTTTAGTGAAAGTTCCTTCCTCCTTTTTCCTGAAACCTGGACTTAAAATGACAGCTGATGCCGTAAGGTGATCTTGAGGATGGATGCCACATGCTAAGATCTTAGATCAGAAAGCGAGAAAGAGCCTGGGTCCCTGATGCCCTGGGGGCCACCGCAGAAGCCCCCAACTTTCTACTTTTGGACTTATTTTATTTATGAGAGAAATATAACAGTAGGCTTTTTTAAAAGCCACTTTTATTTTGGGTTTTCTAAATAATGCAGCTAAACATAGTTCTAACTCATACACAGTCTTTTAACTTTTTATTTTAAATTATGAAACATTTTTATGTTTTATAAATAATAATGATACAAACAATAATTAGGATACACATTATATTCTCACTACCTAAGTTACAGAGATATTGACACTTTGCTTCTGCTCTTTTTAAATAACAATTTTTCCTTTTAATAATTTCTTTGACTATTCTTGCACATTTATTCTTCCATATCAACATTTATCTAATTACAATTTTTAAAGTCCCTGTTGAGATCCTAAGTGGAATCGCATTACATCTATATATCTCAATTTGAGGAAATTAACTTTTTTATGGTATTTAGACTTCCCACCCAAGGGCAGAGTAAGTCTTTTCATTTGTTCAAATCTTATTTCATGTTCAATAAAATTTTATGGTTTTCTTTATAGGTCCTGTAGCATTCTTATTTACTTAGAAATATCTCACAGTATTACACACTATTAAGCTATTTTTTAAAATAGTGTCTTACTTGTTTCTCTCTCCAGCTTACACCAAAACAGAAACAAAGACCCAACAAAAATATCAGGGGGCCATGTGCAGGAGAGAAAGATTTGGATGCATGCTTGCAAAGTGAATTTTTCTGTTCTCAAACTCTGTAAGGCTGGGGCTGGGAGAAGACAAAGCAGAGAGTTGGATGGAAGGATGCCTTCCGAGCAGCAGAGAGAAGAAACTCCCATCAGGAAAACTAGGAGGGGAGGGAAGGGACTCTGAGATGAGCTGTCTTAGGACGTGGACCCCCATCAGCCCACCATCACCAGAAGAGGCGATTTGCATCCGATAGTCCTGGGGAAAGAATGGGGTGCCTCAGACACCATGTATGAGGATGGGGACAGGAAGGGGAAACCTTGCCCCTAACCAAAGTGGAAATGAGCAGAACCAGTTGAGAATTTTTCCCTGTCCTGGGGCTGCAGGGGCTACTGCATTTCCCAAACTTATCAAGCCATCAAAACTCTCCAAGACACATTTTTAAAATACTATCTCCACAGGACTAGTTCTAGGAAGCCAGGAAGCCCGGAAAGTTTATAAACCAATGATTCAAAACTCGATTGCTTTTAGAGGAGAGTGGGTGAGCTTTGGCAGTATGGAGACCGCCTGTCTTTCCCTAAGGCACTCAGATGCAACTTTTTTAAGCAAGAATCTGCTCAAACCAAGCACATCTTATGGCATCAGTTGCCCCTGGGGCTCCCAGTTTTGGATTTGGGAAGGATTTTCCTGTCATTTAATAGGCTAGTACTTCCTAATTTTTTTCACATCATGGTATACATGGAAAATGATATTTGTACTGGAACAATGTGGTAAATGGACAAAGTTGTTCAAGGTAGAGGCAACTGGCCCATGAGCTCAGCCCTCCAGCTACACCCCACCTGTAACTCATCCCCCAGATCCCTGGGCACTTGTGTGCCCAGGTACACACAAGTCAGGAAGTTCTTCAATACATTATGTTGTTGTTAACTCAATGATCATAAGAATGGGATGTTCTGCTTATTACAGCAATGGGGAGAATCTTTATCGTTGACTCTACATATAATGTACTGGACACTCCACGACAAACCCTGATCCAGACTGAGATAAAGGTGACATCAATAAATAAAAGAGCGACTAAGAATAGTTCCTTTATTTCAGCATAACCCCTTTTTTAGATTCAATGATTCTGTACCTTTCATCTTGTACCATGTACTCAGACTTGAAGACAAAAGCTGTCTTGCAAAAGCAGACTTGCATAAACATCAAAGCAGACCCCAGAGACCATCTCATCCAGTGTGTGTGTGTGTGTGTGTGTGTGTGTGTGTGTGTGTGTATGTTTCATCAGAAAATCTTAGAACTTATCTGCTTTGAGGGGATGAAGTCTCTTGACCTTGGCTTTGGCTCTCCTTCTCCTCTCCCATCTTTCTTCCCCACCCCACTCTCACCCAGCACAGGGGTCTCTGAAGGGTTTCCATGGAGCACAGTTTGGAAACCACTAAAGTCCAATCCTCTTATTTTATAGTTAAGGCTGAAACAGCAAAAGATAACCTCATTAGTTAGAGACAGAACTGTGATTAGAAATGTTAAGTGAGCAAATCAACTAGAGAATCTATTAGAAATAAATATATTTATAAATAGCTAATCAGTATAATCACACTAAGTGTACTCAGAGTGGTATTACCCTTCAGTATTATGATCAGTGCAGATCGCTCCCCAATGTCATCAACCAGCACAGAAGGCTTTGCTCTACTCAGAGTCATGGAAGATGAATTTTTCCTGTTTTTTTCCCACCTATTGAGCTTTTGAATACCCCACCCCCTACCAAATATTCATTCCAGGAAAGAACCTACTGTTGATCTTACATCTCCATTTGAACTTATATTAACATGCTGCTTTTCCCTAAGGTCATTAATTACTAGGAAAGAATGACATGTTTTTTTTTTCCCCTGATAAAGGGATTGCAGGCTGGTGGAGAAATATGTGGGATCTTTCTGAGAACCTAAAAATCCCTTCAGGTAGATAACTAATGTACACAGACATGTCCCATTCTGCCATTAAGAAAATGCTTCTGCCCAGCACTTATAAGCAAATTCTGTTGGATAAATATTATCGTTACGAAAAAGTTAGTAACCTAGGCAATTGGCACATGAAATGATTAGATGTCTTGTGAACAACAAAAAATTCACTTTATCAACCTTGGCCTAGCTGCTCTTTCTGACTTTCCATGATTTGAATGATTAAGAAGGTTAAATTCAATTACTCTAGAAAAAAATCCATTTTCACTCTAGGTGCAAGTATGAAAAGTTTGTTTTTTTTTTTTTTTTTTTTTGGTGGGCGGAGGATAATGATGATCCTCATAGTGTTAAACAAACCATGATGTTCTACTTAAATTTAATCACATAAGCTTTTGTTGGATGCCTTTCACATGCCAGGCACTGTGCTACTGATTTCATGTGGCGTAATATCTCTAAGTACTGCTTTTGTAAACTAAGAAATTGTATTTATTAGGCACCTGGGGAATATTTAGAATCTCCACGGCAGGCTGTCACAGATTGTGAGATACATTAAAGAACACAGCCTACTTCATCCTCTTCTCCTCTTACTTTACAGATGAGGAAACAGAGGCCCACAAAATGTGAAACGGCACATCCCACATCTCACTGATGCACACTGCGGATGCTGTGGGCCGACATCCACGCCAGACCCAAGCTGCCTCCTTATCTCTGCAGTGTCCCAGCACCCCTCAGGAGCCATGGACCATTGCCCCAGCATCTTTTATATTAGTGCCAGTTAATATCTTCTGACCCAGGCTGAGCCACGGAGATGGGATGCTCAGGTTGGCGTCTGAAGCAGGCTGAAGGAGCAGCCCCACACTACTGTTTCAACAGCTGATGAAGTTAAGAGAAGAGGCTGACTATGGGGACCCAGGGAAGCCTGCTTCGACAGGTCCCTACCTGGATACTGAAGGAGTGAGTAAAAGCAAAACCTTGGTTAGAGTTAATTATTTGCCCTTGATTTCTATGGCGTTGTTTCTTAGGAAGGTGCTATTTTTTTTTTTTTTTTAATGATTAGATTATTTCATTTGGAGATAATCTGATCCTGTTTCCTTGCACATGGATTTGTAAATGATTTCCTTTGGCATATTTTGAGGATTAGAAACTAAGCTCACAGGCATTAAGGCATCAAGGCCCAGAGCCAATTCTTCTCTTTTGCAAAAAGAGAACTTTTAAAAATCTCCTTCAAATAAGCTCTGACTTTCTCAAGATTAGTTAAAAGTCCTACACAGCATTCAAGCAATCTGTGTGCTACCCTGGTGACTGATAATTTGTGCATAGACACTAACCCAGCTCTTTGAGGTAGAATGGCCCAGCTATCAGGTTATCTTGCTCATTGGAGCATGACCTAAAAGAAGAGGTTGTTAAATTTTTTTCTGGAGTCTGGTGAGACCTATTTTACTCAGAAAAATATTTTCAAATGCATAAAACAAACTAACAGGATTATAAAGGAAACTAATTATATTGATATATGTTTTATAAAATATAATTTTAAATCATATATTATATGCTTTTTAATTAACATACTAAATAATGAGTCTTAAGAATTACCCAATTTTCTAAGTCACACTGAGTGTGAGTAAACAGTATTTCTAGATATCTGTAAACAAATGTAATGTTATATAAAAATATAAGTGATTTTTATTAGTTACAAAGTCACAGACACTGCAGTTGTACTAGGGCTTGCTGCTTATGTTCAAAATTGGCGGAAATTCTAAATTGCAGTTAGAAACTAACACAAATAAATAGGTCATGCTTTTCCCATTGAAGGTCACACAAACCACTGTTTCCATATGTGGATCCACTGGGGTAGACCAAGTTAAGAACTGTAGCTAAGCTAAGGGCTTATGAATTAGTTGTGTTCCGTGTAACCCTAGAGACTCATGAAATGGAATATTTTGCAGAAAGTTAAAGCTTTGCGTTCTTTTTGGTCTCTTCATGAAACTACCTGTTTCATGAAGCATTCTTTAGCAGTCCACTCCCTTGTTTTATTCTGTTGCCAAACTGCAGCCTCGTCTTCACACAGCCTTGTGGCCCAAGCGCAAACTAGGACCGCACCGGGAAATCAACTTGAACACTTGCTGAAGATGAAACAATTGCAAATAAATAAAGATTCTGTGACTTCAGAGGATTCAGAAACCCTGGCTGAAGGAATATCCTCCCGCTCTCGACTACGTTTGGTGGCAGTGGGCCCAGAAAGATGACTTTCAAGTTTGGAGACAAGGACAGGAGTCCTTGGGGCAATAGTTCAGCATAGGGAAAAGGACTCCACATGTCAGGGAGGGAGCATTAAGCTGACATAGAGATATGGTGATGGGTTGTCTTGGGAGCTGCTCAAAGGAAATATTTCTCCTAGTTCCAGGTCTGAAGTCAGCCTTAGAAAGGGATATTAGGCTTTTGGTTTTTAGTTTCTGTTTTTGTTTTAACTTATCCTGGCTTCAGTTTTCCTCTCCACTATCTCACTCTTCCCTTGGTCTTAATTTCTTCTTTGGTGACCGTTGGTGGCAAGGTTTTGCTTCCACTTATCCCATCCCCGTCCCACTCACCCACCCTATACAAAAACATTATCGCTAACCTATCAGGAGAAAGGAGAGGAGTCAACATTTTAGTAAGGGAGCAAATGCAAGGAGTGAAAAATAAACAAACAACAAATACATAAACGAGAAAAGACTTTTTGAAAAGTTATCTGTTAGCTTACCAAGAGAGACAAGATTGGGGTGGAGGAAATCAAAGGGAGGAGTTTTCGCCCTTAAAATCTGTATACAACCATATTGTTGGAACTTCTTTTTGCCTTAGACACATGTTACTATTGTGTTCTTTTTGGGTTTTTTTTTTTATGATTTTTAAAAATATTTATTTATTTGTTTATTTTGGTTGCACCAGGTCTTAGTTGCGGCGGGCAGACTTTTTTTTTTTTTTTTTTACAAGAGTTAAACAAACTGACACCAAGCATTGTAAGTGGGTGACCACAACAAAAGCAACAATGATTGCAATTACCAAACACGAAACACACTCATACTGTGTCATAATATTGACATTCAGGCCAGTAATCCTCCACTGTAACAGCTCCTTTACTTTGCAGTGAAAGTTGATTTGTATATTTTTTGCCGCTGAGACTATTGTGTTTTTAAAAAGTAAAAGTAGGCAGAGCCTGCTACTACGCTGTCATTATTAATATCACTAGCCACCATGACTTTATCTCATTTAGCTCGTCTGATTCCTGAACTCATTCCATGGGCTGGTGGATACAGTTTCATCTTTGCTAAGCCTGTGCTTTCCACATTCACTGAATAAACACAAACGAAACCAATAATTCTCTGTTGATCTTTTTCTTTATGGTTTTATTGCAGCCCCTGTTTATCTGCTTCTCCACCTTTTTTTGTTTGTTTTTAATAAAATACTTGAAGGATGAATGCAACCCCTTGCTTCTGATGTCACCAGTTTTAGTTTTTTGGCACCATTTCTTGGGATAACACACTGACAATCTTTGATTACTTTATTTCCTCCCCCCTCCACCCTTTATTTTAATTGCTCCTCATTTCCTAAATTACATCTCTGCTCTTGCAGCTAACGACCTCACAATTTGACCAACCTTCTATTTTTGGTACCACTCCCAGGATTGAAACAAACACGTTGGTAAACATGTCCGAGGACCACCGCAGGGCGGACAGAGTGCGGAGTCTGTACTTCCTCCCTCGGGCCTTGCAGTTCTGGGCTCTAAATGATATGGGAAAATACGCAAAACCCTTGCATCCTGACTTCATTCCCAGAGCCCCAAACTGGCTGCAGATATTCTGTGCATTTGTGTGTCTACAGTACGCACGATATTGGCACCACTGGCATAGATTTGAAGAATGTTTCCCAAACAGCCACCATCTGCATGTAAATATAATGCTACATACACTCAAAGTTTTTTCAAGAATATGAGAATAAAAGATGACAATTACCTGCCCTGTCATTTGCTAGAAAGAGTTCTGTTTTAAATTGAACCAAAGAAAAACCACAGAATTTTGTACCAGTGCCAATATCTAAACATGTTTGGCTTCTGAGCGTCCCAAATTTCTTAAGTTCAAATCCATTAATACATAAATCTACTCCTCAGCCGCCCTCTCACACACAGGCAAACCACACTGAGCTACTCACCGAACAATCTGTCAGTGGGTCCCTCATGGTGAAATGTTTGCTTCAGTCCTTTTACCTATGCTCCGGCATTCAGGATGCTGCACCAAAAGTTGGGTGTGTCCTGGACTTCCGGGATTCAAAGGGCCTAGAGTACGTCAGTCCTGGTCAAACACCCCAAGGAGGAAGTCCCAGCCCTGGACTTTAATCCCGTTTGTTTTCTGAAAAAGCAAAGAATGGCTCCGGGTCAAGAGAGCTGGAGTGAGATAGTGAGAATGACTCCTGTAAATACTTAGGGGTCAGAATACTGTGTCCTGAACTGTGTGGCCTTGAAAGAAAGCCCAGAGGTTATAAAGCATTCCTGGTAATTCAGTCACTCAGGGCTGAGAGTAGAGGGATTCTCTCAGCTTGCCATATTCACCTTGTTTTTTATTTTCTGTATTTTCAGTTGCTGTGACACACTGGGGTCTTTTGGGTTGGGGAGGAGGGACTGCACCTTCCAGGGTTAGCTAATTCCTAGAGATAGTAGACAACTAGCTTATAAGCATGGCTTTGATATGCAATCCAACCATCCAGAGCTCAGGCCCCCAATCACCTCCCTTATCTACCTCTCACACACCAAGCCAATAGTCCCCCTGCCCCAAATCACCTCAGGGCCAAGGTACCAAACAATTAAGACCACCCCTATATAACCATGACTATAGTGGAAAATGTCCAGAAAAAGCTACCAGGGAGCAGGCATGCATTAACTACCTCGAGGGGCCTAACACAACACAACCCTCACTACTGTCCCAAGAGGACCAAGAAGCTAAGCTATCAAGTCAAGGAGGATTTTTCTATGTTCAACCTCATTTTAAAAAATCACTCAGAAGGATAAAGAGAACCAGAAATCAGCCATCAGCAACTTATTTTTTATCGCTTCCTCTGCACCTGTGGCCCAGGGGTCAATCCTGAGATTTCCAGCTAATGGCCTGTTGCCTTGTGACAGCTGGTCTGTGGGCAGCTTTGCTCTGACTGGCAGACAGGTCCCCAGCCCAGAAGGAGCTCCATCCACACAGGCCAGGGGAACACTCCAGAGCTGCCCAGGTGACTCTGACTCCACCCATTTGCCCTGGATGTGCAAGTTCCATTCCCAGTCCCTGGAAATAACACATGAAGAGGGAGAGGCAATGAGGGAGGAGGACTTGCCCTGTAATCTGAGGGAGGGGTCCTTAGTCAGGGACCACCATTCACACCCTTAACAAGGTTCTCCCCTGAGCTTCTGCAAAGGAACGTTATCACTGTAGGTCACCACAGGGAGCCGTAGCTATCGCAGGGCTAGAATTAGACCAGGCACCCGTCATACTGAAAGAGTTTTAAGACAGATTGTAAAGTGACGTTAGTAATATGTCACTCTGATATGTCCCACTGGAGGGCTTCCTTGCCTTCAGAGATGGTAGATAGACTTGGCTGGTGCCTTGGATCCAGGGCCTGGGGCAGCTCCGTGTCTTCCCCCAATTCCTGCTGCGCTTGGTCTCAGGTCAGGCCCAACTCAGTTCAGAATGGGGAGACTGGCCTCCCTTGCCAACCCCACAAGAAATGCCATCACACCAAGCTTACCGTGGTCTCTGTGGCCCTCTGGGAGGTTGGTAGGACATGCTCACACCCATACTCCTCATGTGTGTCTCTCCCAGCAGGCTAACTAGCTTTCCCTTAGTCCTCTTGGAGAAATTAAAGTATCTCTATCTTACTACAGCATTCCTCCCACAGACTGTTGTACAGGCAGCTGGGTGTCCTGGCTGAATTTATACTGAGAATTAGAGTTTGGCTATTTGTTGAGCCTCTCAGAAGGGTGCTGGAATCTGCAACAAAACCTTGATTTTGGAGGTTAGAAAGAGGGCTGTATCAGTCACCTCTTGTCACAATAATGCTGTGTAATAAACAGAAAACCCAGTGGCTTCACATGACTTTACTTAGTTCGCAAGTGTGTGGTTCAGTTGGGTGACTCTTTGGGTCTCCCTGGCCCTACTCTTGCGATAGCAGGTCATCTACAAATGTCTCTTGATCTTGGCAGGGCAGCTCTTCTGGGCTCTGCTGGTCGGGTGGCTTGCTGGGAGCTGAGGCGAGCCTTCCTCAGCCTGAAATCTAAGCCAGGCTGTTCTCAGGCGTGTTGAGGAGCCAAGAGAGTGAATGGAAGTGCTCAGGCCTCTCGAGGTGCAGGCGTGGAACCGACACACCATCACTTTGGCCCCATTCAGCTGACCAAAGCCAGTCACAGGCCAGCCCAAATTCACGGGGGTGTGGGAGATTCCAGTCCTTAATGGGAGGAGCTGAGTCTCTCATTGCAAAGGGCACACACACAGAAAGGGGCAGAGAACTGGGATTTGTTTTACATTCAACCCACTGCAACGGTCAGTTCATATTTGTTCTTCAGTGACTCAAGAGATAAAGCAGATAGGACACCAGAGGGGGATGGCTGAAATATGTCAGCCTTTCCCTTTCTTCAATTCAGCCTCAGGGGACCTGTCTGGAACTTCAGCAGAGATTGAGGTCAGGGAGAGAAATGAGGGGAGTTAAGTTCACGACAGACTCTAGACACAGATTTGGAGATAGGGTCATTCTCCCCTCTGACCCCGCATCCCATCTTACACATACTCTGCCACGCACACCTCCCCCGCTGCGGAGGGTAGGGGTGGGGACGAAGTAGCAGCGTGGGTTCTCCAAGGAGGCTGCAGCACCTGAGGCTGTGGCTGGTAAGGCACCTTGGCCAGGAGGTTTGTCCTCGAGCATATGAGAATCCCCAATCTCTAACTCCCAGAAATGGCCCAGGGAGACTGGGAGGAGGAAGCTGAGTTCCTGTGTGAGCAAAAGGGGGAAGAGCTTATAGTTCTGGAATTGATATTAACATCACCTCGTTTGTATCTACAGGTTGATGAGAACTATATATAGTGAAGCATCTCAAAGAACGTATACTATACTTCTTTCAAAAGGTTGGTGCCCAAGGCATCCTTTTGGGTTCTCTCACTTCAGGTTTGTCTCTGGCCACATGTTCCCGGCTTGCACTCATTCTCTGACTTCTTTCCAGTCCAGGCCTCTAGCTTGACCTACCGTTCGACCATTCGGATCCTCGTCTTCCTGCTTCCTTTCCCTGTGTGTGCTCAGCATTTGCCTGCTGGCATGGCCTCTCTGCAGAAAGAAAACCTGCAGTGGACGGATCTGGAAGACACCCCACCACACCCCACCCACCCCTTTGTGTGCTTCCGCCAAAGAGGACACATCTGCTGAGTGTCTGTAAGCAGATGTTGGTGCCAGTAAGTTAGAAAGAAGGACCCCAAATGTAACAGAGGTTAAGGGCAGTTCAAAACTTGCCTTGAAGTTTCTTTAGTAGCCAAAGCATGCAAAGAATTGGAAATGGCGCAAACATCCATCAGTAGGGACCTGCTTAAATAACTTATGGTAATATGGGCTCACATTTAGAGGACTTACCATGTGTCAATATGTAATATTTGTAAAGATATTCTAAGTGCTTTGCAAATATTAACTTTTTAAATCATCATAGCAATCATTTGAGATAGATCTGTATAGATCCTAATAATACATATAGGAAAACTGAGGCACAAGATGCTTAAGTGACTTACCTAAGGTCACATAGTTAGGAGCGAGAGAGCTGGGATTCATCTAATTCCAGTGCTTCCGTGTTTCATAACTATGCTGCACTGCCACTCAACCCGGATGTTGGGAAAAAACAGATCCAAACAATGAGGATAGAATATAAAATATTTAGTTGTATATACTTAGAAACAGGCTGCAAAAGAATGAGTATGAGTGTAGTTTGGTACCTATATAAGAAAAAACATCCAGGCAGATATACACCAGGCAGACAATAGTATATCTCTGAAGGATGGGACTGTGGAGGACTCTTCCTTTCTAGGTCATACATTTCTATATAATTTTAACATTTGAAACAAACATGTATTGCTTTAGAAAACAAACAAGACAAATAACACTTTTTTAAAAGGATAACAATTATGCTAACTTTAATCTTTTAAAAAGTTAGAACTAATAAGTGAAATGGTGACAGCAGGCCTTGTTAGTCCATATCTTCAGGACTTTGCATAATGCTGGTTCCTTCTACCTAGAATTCCTTCTACCTTTATGTGGCTTTCGTGGGCTTTCATTTATCTCCAAAGTCCAGCTTGTGTCATTTTCCCCAGACACAGTACACTCTTGCCTTTGTACTATTGTTATCCATGGCTTGCCCTTCTTTTGATTCATTTACCCCATTGTGTCGAGATTATTCATTTCATGGTCTGCCTCCCACTCTACTCAGTGAACTCTTTATATAAAGTGTGTGGAGCAAAGTAAATGTCCAATAAATAATTGTTTTCACTTAATTGAATTCAACTCTGAGAAAGTGGCCCCGGTAGCTAGTTCCTCTCCGTCCACAAGACGGAGAATGTTGCTTATGGATAGGCCTATATCTTCAGCTCTTGGGAAGCAGAGTTCAAAACACTGAGAGCAAAGATAAGTATGACCGGGCAGGAACTCTAAAATGGGAAATGGTCCAAATGCCCTTGGGAGACTCCACTGCTCTGATTAAAAATGGCCTTGACATGCAGGAAACTGAGAAGGAATCAGAAGAATCCCAAGGGGGCACTTAGAGAACTTTCTTGGAGAATTGTTGGTTAAAAATATATAAACATAGGAGATAAGAAAAGTCTTGGGACCAAGGATAAAATCAAAGGGTGGCCTAATGCTAAGAATAAATTTAAGAAAGCTGGAGTCTAAAATAAGCCAACTTCTGCAAAGTGTGCCAAGAACATCTGAGATAATTTTTACCATATCTACAGCAAGAAGAATGTAAAGGGACAGCATCTGGGCTTGGGGCTGCTGGCCTCTGTTTCTGATGACAGAGTAAGCAGGAGCACTTGGTCAGGTTGCTGGGCTCCAGGGGTGAGAGGGTCAGGCAGAGAGGCTGGCCACCAGCATGCCACATCTTCACTGTGCCTTGACACATCCTGCTTCTGAATCCTGGACGAAGCCCCCGCTCCCTGGACTGTTTGAGCTGACAGAGGACCAGTACCATCTCTGCAGCCATTCTAAGCACGTGAGAGCCACAGTGTTTACAAGACATGACATCACTTCCACCAATCACCCTCAGAGGGAACTATAGAAGCAATCTCATTCTGACTAAACAACGTTTTATTTTTAGTCTCTGGTTGCTGCAGTGATTAGTTTCCTTAATTTGCATATCTCTCCAAACCTGGAAGAAACATTTCTAAAGCCTTGCCTTAATGCATACATTTAAAAAAAAAAAAAAATGTACCTATGCCCAAAGACAGAGGATGAGAAAAAAAAAAAAATCTGTCTAATTTAGAAGCACTAATGAGTGTTTTAAACTATAGCAGGAGTGGAGGAAGGGTAGGGGGGCGGGCACCCGGATATCGTTATTGTTAATAGCCAGCCTAATTTGTAGCATCTAAAGTAACTTTTTACGCTCAGTTTGTACTAATTGTCTTGTGGTTTTTAAAATTGCCCAAAATAGGTGTTTTTTTTACCACTTTCTACTTCATAAAAATTACCTAATTTTTAAATTAAAGTCCAAATGGTCACAATTAACTTACACTTTATAAATACAAACCTGTATTCAGTGTGCTAGGGCTGAATTTTCATTGTTGTGCGTGTCCAAGTTCCATATATATTAATTTAAAATCTCCAGGTGCTAATGGAGAATAAAGGTGAAATCAAATAGATGAATTTGCATAAAACAAATTAGTGTAAATTTACTTTTCCCCAATAAGCCCTAGGAAATGAAAACTTAATGGACAACTAATTAAATATCAAGTCATCCTACAGCCGTGATCTATGGCTTGACTTCCCCCCAAAAAAGCCTAAGAAAAATATTTTACAAATGCAGATTAGTCTAAATTACATTATATCTTCATTGGATCACCTATGTTAATATTCATGTGCTGTTACTTACATTTTCCTAAGCTCATCTAGGGCCAAACTTAACGGATTTCAATTAAAATGCACTCTGGAATGTCAAGAAGAGGGTTGCTTTTGTCTCCAGGGCACAGTATGAGTTTGGCATTTTTGCTTATGTAAATAAAGTGCCACCCAGGATTTATTTGCATTTTTCAGCATGGTTATACTTCTACGTTATAAATCATCGATTTATAGTTATTGCCTATAAATCATTGCCAGGTTATGGAGATAGAATCTTAGAAAACAAAAGCACTCCAAATGGTTATTTACCTTGATTCCTTCTGCAACTGGAACTTAGGAGCCGGGGGATGGGTGTGAAGAGGAGGAGGAGCTTTACTATTTCCCTTTTCACATTTAGAATTCTATATGATGTGCTTGCATTACCTAGTCAGAAGTATAAACTAAGTTTTTAAAGCCGTTGCTCATCCCTGGGACTGAGGGCATGCAGTATATAAACCAGTTTACTCAGAACTTAGGTTCAGTCAACCAGCCCTCTGTGTACTTGTTTAAAATCTTCCCCTGTTGTCCTCTTACTCAAATTATTTAACCCCTTATTCAGCTTCTCCCGCAATGCTTCTGAAATGGTTCTCCTGAAAATCACCGTTTCTTTCATTTTTGCCTCTCGGAAGCATCTTGTACGATTGATAATTCATTGATGCCTATTCGTTCTTTCAGTCATTCAGTGAGGTCTGGTGTAGCCCCCTCTTTGATCCAGGCACTCTGAGGGGCACTAAGACGAATAAACTCCAATCCCTTTTCAAGAAGCTCAGTGTGATGAAGGAAGTTTATATTACATTGTGATAGGTTATATGAAAGAGGTCTTTACAGAAATGTGATGGGAACTCTAAAGACGTACCCTGATCAGCTTGGTTGGGGAAGGGGAGAATGCCAGAAAATGCTGGCAAGAGATGGTCACTCTTGCTGATGCTCCAAGGGCACATACTAATTATCTGTGCATAAGAGAGTGTGTTGGTGTATTCAGAAGAGTTCCTTGAGTACACAGTTTGCGTGGGACTTTATATTATAGTTGAGGCTGAAGAGATACTCAGAGACGAGACATGGGAAGCCTTAGGTGCCAAGTTTTAACTTTAACCCAAAGGTAATTGGAGCCACACAGGGGTCTTCTTGCACGTAGGATTTTAAGCATATTTGTGATATTCAGATGCACATTTCAGACCAATCACTCTGACAGCAGTATGAAGACTCTAGAAAAGGAAGACATAAGGATCAGGAAGACTGGGAACCTGTTGCCAGGAACCAGGAGAAAAATGGCGAGTCCTTAACTAACATGGAGAGGAAAGGGTAGAGTTTTAAAATGGAACCAGGATGACTTAGTGATGAATTGGATTGGGAGTAAACAATGAAGGAATGGTTGGATCTGGAATGAAGCCTAGGCTTCTGATATCTTCCCTAAGATTCCCTTCTCTATGGCCTCCATGGGAGGCACTAGAGGGCAGGAATTAATAGTATAGGCTTTGGAGCATGAAAAATATGGTTTTAAAAGTTGGCTGTACTGTACATTAATATGCTAATTTGGGGGGAAATTTCTTAAGCCCTTTAAGCTTCAATTTCCTGATAGGTAAAATGGAAGTAATATACCACATAACTCATAGCAAAGTGTACATAATAAATGTTCAATAAACACTAGCTGTTTACTATTACTGTTATCATTATCATTCTAATTTATTTTTGCCAAATAAAGTAAGGCATTATTAAAGATGATTGTATTACACACAGAAAACATTGAAAACTGCAACTATTATAATTCAAAAATTGCAAAAAACTAACATGACCATTCTACCTAAACAATTTAGAATTCTCAAGAAGTTTTAGCTAATGTATTTTCTTCTTTCTCTAAACTTCCCTTTAAGTGGCTGAGACAGTTTGTATTGCTTTATTGCTCTTGGAACTCAAAGATGGCATTCTCATTTTTAAAAAGTGATCTTGCTGCATCTAAATATCTGAAAATTTCACTTGAGACATTATTAGGGTTTTGAAAAGAAATATATTGATTTTAAAAATTATCTCAAATTTACAGACAAATTGCAAGTTCAGTACACAGAATTTTCTCTTTTTTTCATACCTTAATAGCTTAGTGTGTATTTCCTACAAACAAGGACATTCTTCAACAAAACCACAATACAACCGTCGAAAGCAGGAAATTAACATTGGTTCATTACTACCATCTACTTCTCGGTTCCACCCATTGTCTTCATTATGTTCTCCATAGCAACAGGATGCAGTTCAGGATCATGCATTGCATCCAGTTGTCAAGTCTCCTTCGTCTCCTTCACTCTTTCAGAGTTCTTCAGTCTTTGCTTGACTTTCATGCCATTGAGCTGAAGATTACCAGTTAATTACTTTGTAGAACGCCCCTCCATTTGCATTTATCTGATATTTGCTCATGATGAGATTCAGGTTATGCATCTAATCATATATATGATTCCTGTTGGCAGGAATATCAACAGAAGTGATGCTGCTTTCTTATTGCATCCAATCAAGTGACTCAAGATTCCATTTGTAACATTACTGATGGCATTTACTTAATTAAGTTGGTGTCTGCCAGGCTTCTTTGCTATAAAATTACAACTTTTGCCTTTGAGGTTAATAAACATGTTGCAGGGATGGATGTACCTTGAAACTATGCAAACACCTCATTCCTCATCAAACTTTCAGTTTATTCATTTACTAATGTATATGAACTCACAGTTTCCCATTTTATTCAATGCATCATAATCAGTTACTATTACTAATTTTGATGCACAAAATGTCCTAACTTTGGCCAGTGAGAGCCCCATCAACTTGGTTCTCTGCCTTATACCATTTTCCCATCATTCTTTGAGCATTTCCTTGCTTTCTGGCTCGACACAATGTTCCATTCCAGTCTGTGCTTTCCTGCCCAGCCCTGGATTTAGCCACTTCTTCATGGAGCCCTGGTTCCTGTCAGTGGAGAATGGATTTAGGATGGATTTAGAGACCAAGACCTGGGGCACTAGTTGTGTTCACTGGGGAGTCACTGGTTCCAGACCCTGAGGTGGACACCTAGGGAATGTAGAATATAAATATACTCACATATATATAGATATATACTTACATTTATTTTTTATCTATTTATATTTATTTTGATATCTATATATTTATTTGATATATTCATTATATATTTATATTTATCTTGATATCTATTTATATAGTGAAAACCATGAGTTTACATGGGTACTTATAATTTCTTTTCTTTTTTTTTTTTTTTTTGAGGCTGGAACAACACAAGCTTTATTCAATGGCCAAAGAATGGAGAAGGGGGCACCTAGTTCACAAACAACTTCTCCATGTATTTATAATTTTAATCCAATACTACTAAGTTCATTCAGTTTTCTCCCCCTCCATATTTGTAATTCCCTTTTCTGACAGCGGCTCCCATTATCCTTAATATATTATATATTTGGTCAATTGCCCTGCATGTAACCAGTCTCCCACTGCAGCCACTCCGACTTTCTATGCCAGGCTGCGCCTCTGCGGGGATGCCCTCATCCTCCTGCTCAGGCTCAAGGCCTTATGTTGGGCCCCACCTTGTATGGGCACCCTCTTCACCCATCCACCTCCAGTTCTCCATGCGGTGCTGTCCTCCCTCTGCAGAAATGTCCATAAGCCCATGTGGCCTCCAGCACCCAACTCTGGGCCATCATGACTCCCTCACCTGGCACAGACATCACCCTGCTCTGTCCCATCCTAGGCATTAGGACCGAACAGGTCAGGAAGAGAAGGAAAGGAAGGGAGAAAGAGGCAGAAGGGAAGGTCATCATTATCATTAACATCATTGTATTTCTTTCTATCTTGGTTATCAGTGAGTTCTTTGCTGGCTTATCTTCTTCCTTGTATCCGTCTACTCTGGGCATTTCCCAAAGTTCTGCTTCAGTAGGCAACGGGGAACAACACAGAGCTTGGACTAAGTTACCTGCATCACTGCTTTCTGGCTCTGAGACCTTGGCAAGGTTCTTATCCTCTTTGTGCATCTGTCTCTCTATCTGAAAAAGTGGAAATAATAATGGTACCTAGTTATAGACCCATCTTTCCAATTCTGGGCACACATTTCCAGATGAATGGGCTCACATCAGCTCAAATTCAAAATGTAAAAATCAGCTCATTTTTCCCTTACAAAACATCTTCATCTTCCTGAATTTCCTATTTCTGTAAATATATACATTAATTCTACAAGCATTTATTGAGTGCTTACTATGCAGCAAGTGTGGTGGCTAAGGATCCAGATGTAAAAAGCAAGGTCTTTTGTCCCCAAGATGCTTACAATCAAGTGAGGAAGGTAGTGTGATAAGCACCCTGATGGAGTTAAATGGTTGCACCTTTTCTTCTCTAGGAAGAGTATCACATTCCACCTTTCTAGCAGGAGGACTATACAAGAGTTAGCGGATGGAGAAGAGGGAAATGGCCTTCTAGGCAGAGTGAGTAGTATGGCCAAAATGCCAGAGATATAACACAACAGAGCATGTTCTGAGACTATGGACTTGAGAACTAGGTCGAGAGAGGCCATGGGGAGGGATGAGGATGGAGTGAGAGGTGACAGGGTTTAGGGGGCACGGCTAAGGGCTTACTCACTGGTTCTCCTATACCCTTTTTATCAAATGCCCTTCCTCTTCCCACTTGACTCATCCAGATCCTATCCATTCTTGTTGGCTTTCTCCTTGAAACCTTTTCTTACCTGATCCTTAAGCAACTTCCCTTTCCTCTGAACTTTTCTGGCAATGACTATA
Source organism: Balaenoptera borealis (assembly GCF_965194805.1). Taxonomy (NCBI): domain Eukaryota; kingdom Metazoa; phylum Chordata; class Mammalia; order Artiodactyla; family Balaenopteridae; genus Balaenoptera; species Balaenoptera borealis. The sequence goes on from NC_138863.1 coordinate 63,668,447, forward strand.
CTACAGTGTATTTTATATGATGAGAATAACAATGTCTTATATATGTAGAGTAATTACAGTTTTCAAAAGCATTTTACCTTTATCATAAAGTTTGATCTACATACTAGAACAAGTGTTATTTCTTTTACAGCTACCTGACCCATTAAAATAACCACTGCTTGTGCCCTGCCCCTCTAAGTAGATTGAGAATTCCTTCAATTCAGCAGCTTTGCCTTTGTCTTATTTATACCTCTCACAATGCCTACCAGAAAGCCTCATACAGAATTGGTGCTCAAGACATGTATTGTTTTAATATTGATGTGAATTTTATTGAATTCATTAGCATTGTAGTGTTTTTAGCTAGCATGGCATAAATTGTCTCATATATTCTCAGAAATGACTTGTAAGTGGTATAACTAAGAAATGGCAGCACTGGAAGTATAGTATGTCAGGGCTCTGTTCTATGAACCATCCATCTAGTGCCCTCAACTGAGAGAAAAAAACACTCATTACTTTTGAAAACTTTAGGGACCCTTTTGAACTCATCCTTGGTGATATGTCTCCAAATGGCCTGGCATCCTACACTTTGCTTGCTCGCTGGCTTACTGGGTAGTTACTAGTAGCCTGGGTCAATAAAACTAATAGGAAACAGGAGTTTAATTCTGATAATCTAATTAACTGCTGCAACTCAAAAAAGGAAGGCTGGTAATCGCCCTTTTATTTCCTACAACCTCCTCTCTCTCTAGCGCTCCATCCCTACTCACCCTTAGGAGTACTTCCCTATGAGATTTTCAGCCGAGTCTTAAAACCTAGATGTCTGAATAACTAGTTCCACTACCTAGATATCTTCTATCCTTCTAACCTGCAATGTGTTGAATTATTGAACTGTTTGAATTGGTTCCTTTTAAACCTGTGTTCTGGGTTATATGTTTGCCCTTACAAGCTCCCAGGGTTAAGCTGGGGAAAGATGTATGTGCCTTGTGAACTGGAAAGATACAGTGAACTTGGAAAATTGAGTTCAATCACTGATGTATTAGGTTTATTGAGAATCTCCCCTAAGAAGGGCCCCTGATGTAGCTGAGAGCACTAAACAATATAACATTGAAAAGAGGGAAAACAGGGATGAAAACTACAGGGGTAAAATTTTGAAATCTGTAAGAAAAATTAAAGGTGGTAATAAGAAAAAGCCAATGGACAATTCAAATGCGGTAGAAAGCTAGGCATCCCAAGTCTTCAGAAACAAAGGCAAATATTGGAAGAAGTGCAATGTACTAGGAAGATATAGGTATAAGTTTTGAAATCACTCAGGTCTAGAGTCAAATCTCACCTCTACTGCTCGATAGCTGGGTGACAGAGATCCATGACTTCTCTGAGTCCTAGTTTCAGCATCTATAAATTGTGGGTGATTGTGGCACGCTGGTAAATATTTAACAACTGGATCATACAAACAAACAAACAAACATCTCAATTTTCAGGTTTTGCCCATTGCCATAGAGTAAATACTTCCACCACAGCTGATTTCAAGCTGCCTATTTAATGTCACTGAACATAGGGTCAGGAAGAAATGCATAATAGCACACCATCATATAGTATTCCCATCCTACTTCAAGAGCATAGGCGATATTAAAATGTAGGCAAATAATTAGAAAGGGATGTTTTTGAGTATTACCTGTATTTTAAAATATAATTTTAAATTGTAAGTTTATATAATTTTTCATAATGACTGTTTAATAACCAGTTTGCAAAATTCCAGAATATTTCACAATTAGCTCATACAAGCTTTGTTCAGGCATATGTTTTGGTGCTTTTAGCTGTGAGTTCAGTGTTAATGAATTTACAATATATATTACATAAAAGTGTCTTTAAACAAAAGCAAGTGTAAAACAAAGTTATGTATTGATCAGCTGATGAAACTGTTGTGAACAGAGGCTCGCAGGAACCCAGCCCTGTATTTCTCATAGGAGCGATGATTCACACTGAGTTTATAGAACATCACCACAGTGAGTAACAAGAAGCAAGTGTACCTACCTTTTCAGAGATGGTTTGATTGAGAGAGTTCTGCACTTAGCATGATGCCTGCACACAGTAGGAAAGCCCTAAGAGGTCCCTTCTCTTCTGCATCTCGCCTTCCCTGTCTGGGGAGTGCTGTGCTAAACCAAGCAGGCTAGCTCAGATGCAACCATCAGTTATGAAACGTACAAACAGCAAGTATTGTTATTGTTGGATGCTCGGCTCCTTCAGGGAGGTGTTTTGGAAATTGTGATCATCCATCAATTCGCAGTCCATGAGATGCCTTTGAACTACACAAAGAAATGTGTTAACAGTGACAACACAAAAGAACTACATTCAGTCAGGAAGTCTGCCCTCCCCGCCAGGGTTCTCCCTGGCTGATGATTGCCAATCTGTCATATTTTTTCAAGCTGCTTTCCTTAAAGGAACCTGGAGGCTTTTCCTGTCCCACAGCTCAGCATCCTTACAGCAAAATCTTCCACCTCTCATTCTCTGCCCAGACTTAACTTTGTCGCCTATGGGTTGAATCCTCAGCAATGCTTAGTCCTTTATTTCTTCCAGTGGCCATGTGCCCATCACCCTGCCTTGTCATGTGACGCCCACGACACCCCTGCACACACTGCTGACTCGCTCGAAGTTGGAGCAGTTTTTCCAGTAACGGTTAGGATGGGCATTACTTAGCCCATGTTCTTTTTCTCATGAAAAGTGACAACATGTCAGATTATGCTACTTCTTGCTTAAGTCCTTGAAAGGTTTCCCATTACTCTTATCCTAAAACTTGCCCTCCTTACCCTGGAACACAGACCCTGTATGACCCGTCCCTCCCTAACTTTCGAATGTCGTCACCTGCTCTCTCCTCGTCTATCTTGCTTCATCACATTGGCCTTCTCGCTGTTCCTTGAACTTCCAAGCCTGTTCCCTCAGAGGCTTGGTGTTTCGGGCTCCTACTGCCTGGTCTGCAGCTGCCCAAGTTCCTCCTCCAGCCACTCCTGTCAGTTACATCTTAGCCCAAATCCCCTGTCTGGAAGGCGTCTGTGACCACCCAGTCTGAAGAGCCCTGGCAGACATGCAATCACTTTGTTTCTTCTTTACGTTTGTCCTGTGTCACTATGTGAAATTATCATGCTTTATGGGCTAAGTTGTGTCCCCCCAAATTCATGTTGAAGTCCTAATCCCTAGTACCTCAGGAGATGACTGTATTTTGAGGTCAGGCCTTAAAAAAGGCCTTAAGATACCTTTCACATTTATGCATTCTATGTACATATCCCTAAAAGCCCCAGAAATAGATTACGTGTATGAATCAGTCTTCATTGCAGAAGATGAAGGATGTTAACTTTTTGCCATATTATGATACCCTTGAAACTTTTCTTCCTTTTTGTTGGAAAAAGGGGATTAACATAATAAAAATTCCATCGATGGTTAGAAAAAGAGGTGATTAAGGTAAAACGAGGCCCTTAGGGTGGGCCCTAATTCAGTATGACTGCTGTCCTTCAAAGAAGAGATTAGGACACAGACAGATACACAGAGAAATGACCATGTGAAGAAACAGCGAGAAGGCAAGCCAAGGAAACAATCAACCCTACTGACACCTTGATCTCCGACTTCTGTCCTCTGTAGAGAAAGGGGTTGCAGGGGGGATAAATTTCTGTTAAGTCACCCAGTCTGTGATATTTTGTTATGGCAGCCCTAGCAAACTAATGCTCGTTTCTTTGTTTTCTTTTTTCCTTTTCTTACTAGATTGGAAGTTCCATGAAAGCAGGAACCGTACCTGTGTTATTCACCCTTCTATTCTTAGTGCCTACAACAATTCCTGGCACCTAATGGGCTCTCTATAAATATTTTTAAATGATTGAATGATGCAGCCAGGAACCTAGGACTTTGGTGTTCAAGTTATCTCTGGCTAGGCCAATAGATTCATTATTCATTAATTAAAAAACAAACGAAACTCTTGCCTAAAGAATTGCTTCAAGACTTAAGTCATGGGTCCCAGCGCTTAGACCTTCTCACCCCATATTTTTCACAATTCCATTTGATTAATTCTCCAGCTCTTCATCACCCTCTCTACTCAGTTCTTCTGTTTGCTTCTAGACACTCCTCTAGCCTGCATCCTTCTCCGCTGATGCCCTGCACGCCTGGGTCTGGGAAGCTGGTACCGCAGGCGGCTTCCCTTACCTGGGTCCTGCCACAAATCCCCTCAGCTTTCGTGTCCCCAGCACCCGCGAGAGGAGGTGGCCCACACACAGGGAAATGCCGAGTTCAGAAAGACTTGGAGACAAAGTGTGATCTCATGCTCACCCTGTTTCCTAAGAGATGGAATGTTACTGTTGATAGCTCAGATCTCACCAGCAGTCTCCTAAGCGGGTTCTTTCGTTCTGCTAACGTTCTTTGTGCCCTATTACCTGCCAGGCCCTAGGTGAGGCTCCAGTACCACCACCAGCTTTATGCTGGTTATTCTGTTTGCCCTCCAGCCCCTACCTCCCATCAGATCTCTGCTCTACCCGTGGGAGGTGGACCTCTGCTACCCACATCTCCCTGGGTGCCCACTGGCAGCTTTCTGGCTGAGTTCAGCCAATGGTGGCACGAGAAAGCAGGAAGAGAGAGATGTCAGAGGTGTTGACTCCCCATCCAAGTTTCCAGCTCCCACAAGGCAGCTTCTCCATCCACCCCCTCCCACTGGCCTCTGGTTACAGCCCAGGGGGCTAACAGCTTCCCATGCTTGCTGGCCTCTGGGTGCCTTACCATCCAGTTTGACCGTATAGTCCTGCCCAGGCCTCTGAAAATAGTCCTTGGGTTTAAGTTTCTTCCACTCAACATCTACTAGTGACTTGTTTCCTGCCTGGACTCTGAAACACACTTTACATAATTCTTAAACTACAGTGCTTAGGAATGATGTAACTTTTCTTCTCCTCATGCTACAGCGGCTTTGGGGATAATCCAGGATGTGGTCCTCAAGCTCGTCACTGAGGTGATTAGTTCTGAGGGACCACCCTGCACCCTAGTAGATCCTGGTGCGTGACCCCGCTGTCGGGTTGTCCTGCCATCTTTCACCATTGTGGACACTGCCGCCACTGCTCCAGGTGAAGCAAGTACAGGGCTGGTAGAAACAGAATTAGGGGGCAGAAATCACATGTGCCTTGGATGGATGTGGCCCAGCAATAAGGGAGGGGGCCCAAGAGAAGCTGAGTTGCATCGTGGCTATTTGGTAGAGATGCTTGCAGAGTTAGACTCTGCTGTGTTAACAGAACTGGAAAAGTTCTTGGTTTCCCCAAATGGTGCATTTGCTTATAGTCTATCTTTCTGTACCTCAGAGAAATTCTGGTGGTTTAATTTATTACAATAACTCATGCTTGGAATCAGAATGTTGTTGGGAGTGGTTATAATATTTGTAAGATTTTTAATAGGCTGTCTGCTTTATTTTTTATAATGCTGCTGGTGGTGGGTGTGTCTGGTTGAATGTCAGTGCTATTTTTATGGCTCTTGAGATATGAGATGACATAAGCTTAAAGCAGAAGAGCAGCTGGGGAAGACACAGTTACACAGGAAAGACAAAGAGGGAGACAAGGTCTAACAAAGTGGGGTATAGACCCCGAGAAGATGATGTCAGCCAAGCTCCTATGAGTGCACATACTCTGAGGGACAATCTTGTGTGTGTTGTGCTTTGTGTTGTTTATCCTAAGTGCCTCTTTTATAGTTTGGAAAAATTAGTACAGTCTGATATATCTGATCTGATATCTTTATAAATTATATTTTTCCAGAATGAAGTACTACATAAAACTTAACTTGAAGCTTTTATATCTTAATTTGCAAAGAGATACTATAACATAGATATATGTTATGTATGTGTGTGTATATATGACTTTGTTAAATTAACCTTTGTTAAGTGGAGCACAGGGTGTCGGATAGTGAACCGACAACAGAGTTCAACAGACCACAAGAGAACTTGAAATAGAGAGGTTTATTATTCACAGGTCCTGGGGGGGGTATATGGCACACCTGAAGGGGCCACATAGGGAGGTCAAGGCAGGGTACAGACAGAGAGAAAGAGACAGGACCTGGGGCACATGGTTTTACTAGGGTCCACATGTGGAGTGCTTTGGGGTCCCTGGTCTATGGCCAGATCAGTCAATTCAAGCCAAAAGAGGGAGGTTTTGGTAAGCCCTCTGGGGGAGTCTTATCTAAGGGATGCATAAGGCATACAAGCAGTGGGAGGCAGGAGAGACTGTTGATCACAAGGGCTGAAGTCATATATCGGGGACTTACATTTGCTTGTGACTCTGGGCTGCTATTCAGGACATGCACCTGTATGAGGGGCTAGTGTCAAGTTACGGTCCCTGCAGGCTGCGTGGCAAACAAAATGGTTGCTGAGGCAACACCACCATCAAGTAGCTTAGCTAAATTCTCGACAAAATAACATATAAATAGAACATTATATGGAACGTATAAATATTACATCCTTTTTTGTAATCATAGCGACTACTGGGATTTGAGGAGGCTTACAAGAAACTCATAGGATGATGTGAGGATAAATCTTGTCCAGGAAGATGTGACATATTACCAACACAAGCTCGGTAGTGCTTACAGAAAAGGGCATTTACACTGTACTCTTAATACTTATCTTTATTATGAAAGTGTTTTCGAAGTAAAATGATCCTCATTATAATGATTGCTTCCAGGGATCAAGAATGAATAATTATATTTTCATATAAAAATCAGCAACACATAATAACAATACATAAAATAATTCTAATTGGCTAACAGTACATCATTCCATTTCTGACAGAGATGCTCAAGCGCTGAATTGTCTTAACAAGTAAGGTTTTGTCACCTATTCTATTTCTCACAGCAAGTTGAAAAAAATCAAATCTCCAAACTAACCACCTTCCCCTTGCATGACACCAAATGGCTATGGAGGTAACTGATCATGTGGGTAAAGAGGTGATGAAAATCATGAGCTCAGAGGCTTTATGAAACTCTGGGAAATCAAACTTGGAGGGTGTTTTCCATGTTTAAATTAATGAAGCGCTAAGTTCCAGAATCACCACATAACTGTTCCTATTACAGAGCTAATTTCTCTTTGGCAACTAACCTTTAAAAACCCCTAATTTTTAAGAGCAGTTTTACAATGACAGTTTTAAAAAATTACTGTAGATCCAAAAGAAAAAAAATGTCTCTATAAAATCTAATTTTTCACTTAACATAGAAATCACACCAACAGCTGTTGTTCCCTGGTTTCCAGGCCATGCAACATATACTGAAACAGGAAGCCAAGCTTTCATGGACTTGTGTTAAGGAAAACAGGCTCACGTGGGCACAATACTTTTTAGGAAAAATGGAATCAGGCATAGAAGGAAGTATGGTACACAACTGATCCAAAGGCTATTGGGAAATTGATAGCAGATAAGTGACAATATTCTGGCTGCCTTTTATTAAGAGTCCCAGGAGACTTAAAGGAATGTGAGTGAAAGATAAGACAGATCTTAGGCTAGTGGTCCCCTCCCATTGCTTCCTGGGCAATCTTGAGACTGTCTAGTCCTGTGGAGACACCATATGATGGGCCGTCTGCCTGCAGAGACTTTGATCGGATGGGGTCTCAGCTTGTGGCCATTTGGTAATGTGCTCCTTTCAAAGGCTTCAGGTTTAACTCACGTTGGAAAGACTAAGTTCTCCTTTGAGTGTCTACAGATCTTATTAACAGTTACTTATGATGTTTTATGTTCTCTAACACAATTTTCTCCATAAAAACCAGCATCAGGTATGCTCCCTCTGAGCGCATGTTAGAGGCGTTCCAACAGCATAGAGTGGACCAGTGAACAGGCCTCCTCGGCATCTACTGAGCGCCCCCTAGGGGACGGGAGGGGACCATGCATACAAATGCAAACCACAGGGCCTTTTTCTGGCCTATTACTAATGAAGAATTAAAATGTGGCCACAGCGAACCAGTGCTAATTACTATCTGGTAATTTGATAATGGTACAATTTCATTTAACCAAGAGAAACTTATCCCTACTCTGGGGACAACAATAACTTCATTTAAAAAAATATCTTGCTGCATTTTGCATGAACTGTTTGTGACTGACAGTACTCCTTCCATGGACAGCACACAAGTGCAGACTTTGATCTCATTTGATCTTTTTTATTTTAACGTTAGGAACATTTCAGGGCTACTAATATTTATCTACAAAGCAGGAGTGAGCCAAAGACAAAGAAAAAAAAAGTAAGCTAATTAGAATCTTAAGATCTCAAATAGCACATGAAATGTAAACATTTAACCTCTTATTTCCAAAGGATTTCTTGAAACTTCTTTGGACATAATGATATCATCACACATACTGACAAAGAGAATTATTTAATACCTTCAGAATTATTCTGTATGCTTTTCATACTTCAAATTAAGAAAAAAATACTCAAATATTCAGGCAACTTTGGCATTAACATCTCCAAGAAGGGGACAAAAATAACTACCAATGCAAAAATCATGAATAGATTGGGAACAATCACGGGTGTCCATAAAGTTCTCTTGGAAGAGCTCTTTTGTAAAGACTCAGGTAACTTGGAATGAAATGTGATTTTTTTCCTTTGGCCCAGATAAATGAGGTTGAAGAATATAGAGTGGAAGATTCAGGCCCTTTCTACCTAAGGTGCAAGCATTTAGTCTGCTCAAATTCAAACGCTATCCAATACTCAGAACGGAAAGTCTGGTAATAGAACTGGACATTTTGAGATTTACCCACCATTTTGGCTAAAGGTGACCCGATTTTATCCCACTAAAGAGTTATTTCTCTCACCCAATTGCTTGTTTTCTTTGGAGAGCCTATCTTTTTTCCTAGTTCATCTTTGTCAGATGCCTGTTTCATTATCTGATGGTACCTCAGGATACCATCTGTCTAGCAGCGTAGCAGGAGTTGGATGCTAATAAAATCCTGGGGTGAAGCAGAAATCATGTGCATTTTTTCCAACACTTAGTTTAACAATCCAAAGTAGTTGCTCCCCCATTCTCAACATTCGTATCACTTAGTTTGGAAATGGGAACTACTTAGATGCTGACTTTAGGGCCTCCATGATCTTAGCTCTGAGACAAAGAGGCTGAAGGAGTCTACCACTCTCAGCTGTCGGGGGGCCATGAACAGGAAGTGGAGAAGGAGGTGGGAAGTTTCTATTGCGCATGGCAGATGGTTTTCATGAAAAGGATATGGATAAGGACGAGTCAGTGATATTTTGGTTTTATCATGTTTTTTTGAGAAACATACAGGTACATACATAGATCACACATTTTTATATCATTTATTGACCCAAGGCCAAATTCTACTTGATTTTCTACATTTTTTCTCCCTCTAATCAATCTACAAAAGCTATAGAATTGGAGAATAAGATATTACCTTTTCTAGACTCCTTCCTACATATCTCTTTGTACCTTGGGAAGGTTTGAATATGACTAGGACAGGCTAAGTTAATCAATGGGAAACAACACTCTTACTAAACCTACAGTTTACTTTACAAAATCCACTTCCAAAGCTATAGCTTGGCACAGGTAGAAGATAGGCGATCTCACATATTTTCCTCTCTCAGCCTTATCAGGCCACCATGGGAGAGCAGTAGACAAGATATATTATTCTTCATCTCAAAAGACCTACAAACACCATTCTGATTAGTCAAAAAGAACTCTTTGCCTTAAAATGTAAAATGAAATAAAAATCCACAGATACATAGAGGACTGCGTTAAGTTACTGCCATTGGTCAGAGAGGCTCTGAGAATTCTCAATCCTTCTAAGTGACTTTTGGGAAAAACAAAAGATTGTTCAGATGTCTTTGCTAAGGACAGACTTAATTTTCTTCATTTCATGCAAATCTTCTAAACCTTTAATTTACAAGCTGATCTTTTGAAATTATTTTTCTGTGCTAAAAGTGTCAGATGATTCAAAGTTGAACACACTGTGGTTCTCTGGTTTATTTCACCCATCAGGGGACTTGCTCTAGACACTAAAGCAAGGCACGAGTCATTCTTCTGTTCCATATTTTAGTTGATAAGAAACTTTCACCGTCTCAAAAATTTTCAGCTATAACATGCTTGCTGTTTACTTTTTATATATCCGCATTTTAGCAGATGTTCAGATGACTTAACAAGTATATTTGGTATTTAATGATCGGTCTTACAAACACGACCATCCACAAATTACACTCCTAGACATATCCCTGTTCTGTGAAATAAAATAATAAGGCTTTACAAGAAGAGTTAGTTATACTGTTTCCTCAGTAAACAAGCAGACATATTTCCAAGGCTCTTCAATCATTACTATGGACCATACCAAAAACACACTATTTTATAAGCAGGTGGGAAAAGAGTTAACATTACAGCATGAGGTTTTTGTTTGGAAGTATTAACACTCATGTTGCACACTGTGGGCACAAAGCTTTATTTCAATTTTTTTAAAAAATTGAATTGAATATGAATGGTTTTGAGCAGGACATGCACTTCCTAGTATTTTGCTGTTCCCTTCACTAGCCCTGACTTGCACATTGATATCACTGCATTATGGTTTGGGACTCTTTTTTTAGAAGATGGTCTTTCTGATTTATGAAATAAGTATTTATAATACCTTTTTATTCCCTCTTACTAAAAAGCTGGTTTCAAGAAAAGAGATAAAATCTTTGGTTTATGTGTATGGTTTTCTTATCTATACATAAATAACACTGCCCTGTAGGAGACTATGGAAACTTATTTTTTCAGTTATCTTTCTCATTGCTGAGTAGAATTTTTATTTTTTTTTTCTGGAAATAGCTCCCTTTGAACAAAAATTCCTGGAAACTGAGCAAGTTCTTCAAAGAAGCAAACAAAAGGACCTAGAGTGTAACACTGCTCAGTTTCTAGTAACAGGAAATTCTGTTATGTTATGGGTTATGTTTAAGGAGAAAAGACAAAGGGTAAAATGGTCTTTCTCCCATTGGCTTTATTTTGCTCAGAAAAATAAAAACATCAAGATCAAATACTAGATAGGGCGCTTTCTTGAAAGCTGGTTGCGGTAAAGTGCTTTGCATTAGAGGTGACTTTTGCCAACTCTTGGAAGTCTCCTTTTTCTCTCCCAAAATATACTAAGCTTCTTTTTTTCATGACATGGCAAAAGACGGCGCTAATTACAGGGGTAGTGGTAAAACCTGGTTGAAATCTGCTGCTCTCTTTGTATTATTCTCAGATCATGGGACAAATTCCCAGTAGGAAGAGTGACTTCTTTGTTTGTAACCATGACCTTAAGTCTTCCTTCAGAGCCAGAGCACTGACTCCGTAATAGAGAATAAAAAAATCTCTGTAACCTCCAAAGTTAATCCCCAGCTAGCTGCCATTCTCACTGAAGAAATCTTGGCTGTGTGAATAAGAAATGACATCTAATCCAAAGCAATTTAATACACAACAAATTTTTTAAGTCCTCCAATAACCACAGTCTTTAATTGGAACAGCTAATTGACCACGAAGAGTGACAATTACAAAACTGAGCTTATCCTGTTTCAACTTTACACTGGGAGAAAGCTCACTGAGACTGTACAGGCCATTTCGAAACAGGCACTGTAACACAAAGAAAGCAAACCTATTTGGAGCTGTACGAGAATCCTGCACTGGGATTTGCTTGCTCTAAGTGACCAATTAAGCTAATGCTCCTAGCGGACCGGCTTAGGGGAATAGAAAGGCGTAGAAGCAGATCGAGCGTCTCCCTCACTGTCATGAACCCAGAGAGTAAAAGGAGTGAGGAAACCCTCTTTTGTCCACAGATTCACAAACAAATACAAAAAAATAAATAATATTCTAAGACAGTACAAATGCAAATACTGTTCCCTTGTGCCAATTACATAAAGCATGCCTACATATACAGAATGGTAATTCTTCCTCATTCACAGACAGGACATATGGCAGTGCACTATTCAAAATGCTTTGATAATCCTAATTTTTGTTTCTGGTGCTGAGAGATTATGAAAGGAACTGCATTTGCAACTTATTAAATACTTCCAGGAACAAACAGTTCACTTTATTTGGGACTTGTAGTTTTGAGTAATTAATCATCCATGGAGCAAGGGCCAGTGAGGAGATACCCGTTGGTACCACTGGTCCCATTGGTGGTGGTCGCAGCATGGGGGTTATTCCCTGGAGGTTCCGAGTCCTCCTCATCTGAGCTAGACTCAATATCGCTTCGATCATCCTTGGACACCTGTGGAATACGAGAAGGTGAGTGCAGCCAGCTCCGAAGGAACCGTTAAGGTATGGCATGCTCAGAAGTATATGCACAATCATACATGAAGAAAAACAGATCTAAATATTTAAAAAATCAAAGAGGATAGGAACATTGCCATAGTAATAAGTTCCCCTTCTTTGGAGATAGACATTTGGGTGACTAAGTCAGTTATCAAGGAATGTAGGTGGATTTAGGCATCACAGGGGGCTAGCTTTGTTGACTTCCTTAAGGTACCTTTGGATATTGAGAGTGTACTAGACCATGAACCCCACTCTTACTGGCAATGTGGCATATGGTACTACTGGAAAGGCACTATAGGAATTTGGTACAAATGGGTCCATTTATTCTCTGATGATCACATTCTCTTTGAGAATCATTTAAAGTCAGCTCTTTTTCTTTTTTTTTAAAATAAATTTATTTATTTATTTGGCTGCTTTGGGTTTTCGTTGCTGCGTGCAGGCTTTCTCTAGTTGTGGTGAGCGGGGGCTACTCTTCGTTGTGGTGTGCGGGCTTCTCATTGCGGTGGCTTCTCTTGTTGCGGAGCACGGGCTCTAGGCACGTGGGCTTCAGTAGTCGTGGCTCACGGGCTCCAGAGTGCGGGCTCAGTTGTTGTGGTGCACGGGCTTAGTTGCTCTGTGGCATGTGGGATCTTCCTGGACCAGGGCTTGAACCCGTGTCCCCTGCACTGGCAGATGGATTCTTAACCACAGAGCCACCAGGGATGTCCCTAAAGTCAGCTCTTAATTAACTACACTAATGGAGATATTCACTAGCTCTGTTCACTAAAACATCATTCTTATTTGGCTTTTTAATGCATTCTTTGATGATTTAATTTTTCTTTTTTGTCTGCTAGAATTAAGTAGAAATTTTGTTTTGTATACCACATAACAACTAATGGCAGCAGGAGGCATTTGGGGCACTTGCTGGGTGAGGTCTAGTTGAAAATATTTCCCAAGAAAAATCTACTGGCTCGATCATCATGAATTGGCTCCCATCATTTCAGGGTTCTTCCCTCCTCCATTCAGACTCTACAAATCATGAGTAAGGCACCAGGATATAAATCTATATGTTACCATAAAGGATGAAAAAAAATCATACTGTCTCACAAGGAGGTAATGTAGGAAGAAATTACAGAAATACTCTACTGCTTTTAAAATTGAAAGAGTTTGAACCTCCTACTCTATGTCTACATCATGGTAAACATTTTTACCCCACAGGCCTTAAGACCTTTGAGTAACTGCGTGCTGTTTACTTATTGTCTAAGCGGGGGGGAGGGAGGGGGGTAGCAATAGGGACCTGGTGGCTTGCTTGGCTTCACAGAAAGTTTCCCAGTCTAGTTCCTTATGATTCTCTAAGAGGTGGGTTGGGAAGTTGGCAGAATCTCCTGGGAGGCTTTTCAGAATGAACTGGGTTCCACATCTCATCCTCTCTGTCACCGCTACCCCCCAACCGGAGAACCCTGGAATCCACTGCCCTCCCAATTTGAGAAGCCACCATCACTGCAGGAGAACGTCACCTCCGTCAGGTGGGGTGGGGAGGGGACAGGAGAAAGTCCTGAGCTGAGCACTGCTGCTCCAGCCTAAGCAGAGATGACTGAGTAAATACATAAAAATGGACCTCACTCCGATGGCCCTTGAGATGAGATGAGACTCACAAGGACCATCTCCAAGAAGATTTAGATACTGAAACACCAAAATGACTAGATTATAAGGATACTTTAACTTCAAAAAAAATGGGTCACAAAGACAGCATTAGAATGAAAGCTCTACTACGTTTAGAAATCCATTAGTCATAAATTAAGCTGCTAATAGGAAAGAAAACTCCAGTTTCAGAGAGCGATTAATTTACATTTGCATGCTTAGTAAGATTATTTTTAATTGCATTTGGAAAAAAAATCTATACTTATGTTACCTCTAAAGAAAGGAACGATTTAGAATATCCCAAAATAACCCACAGGAAAATAGAGTCCACTACTCATGGCCAAAGATGAATCTTACTGTCCTAGGTGAACAGCAAATTCAGTTAAGATATTCTGAAGCCTGAGATTTGAAATAAAATTGACTGTCTCCTAATAAAGTTGAAGGAGTAAACTAGAGAGAAGACAGTGTATCTGGTGGAAATAGCAATGCAATAAGGACACAAATCATCTAATCTACAGCCTCCTTGCATCTTCAGTTACCATTATCATATTGACAGTATTGTGCACATTGATTTAATTTGTATCCAAATGAGGACGGGAGCGTTTTTTAAAATAGAAATACATGCTCATTTTAAAGAGTACGAGGTCACAGAGAAAAAATGAACTTTTGCTTTTAAACAATTCATTGCTCAAAATATTTTCTATTTACATAGGAGCTGATGCCGAGAATTAGCTTCATAGTACGTGACTAGATGTCCCGAGCCCCGGCGGAAGGGGCTCACAAAGCGGTCACGTGCTGCCCCGCTGCCCAGGGCAGCCCTGGCAAAGAACCGATGCTCTGGCCTCCCTTCTGGACCGCGTTGATCCTCTCCCCAACTTAGTTCTGTTTCTCCTACTTCACTTTGGTCTATTTCTGTTTTTTAGCTGACATGTTGAACACCAATGAAAGAAATCCATCTCCTCCGTTGGATCATGCAAAATTTAACAGAATGAAAGCTCACACAAAAGGTCACTAACTGAGCTGTCCCTAGCATCCCTCACAGCTGGTGGGAGCCACACCTCGGTTAGAGCCTCCAGGCAGCGCCAACAGATTAGACAGAACAATATGCATGGAAACAAAAGCATCGGAGTGCCCCGCCAATGGGCTAACGTGGGACCCAGGACTGGTATAGACAGAGAGAGACGTGAGAAACTTACATGTAAAGGGTTCCACTTCCCAGACTTCCAGGTTGGCAGAAGGAAGAGAACGAACAACGAAAGTAAGAAAATGCCACAGAGAACGTTCCAGAAAAGTCACTGCTCTACACAGAGGGCTTGAGGCCTGGGAAGCTTTATTCAAATCAGCTTCATGAGCCCATTTTTAACCAAAGGGATTTAACTAAATTTTTACTGACAAAGTCATAAATGGTCATACTGCATGCATCAAGCAACCTTTTCTCATAAAATAAAAGAATTATTAAATTTCTGTTTGGTATAAGTATAATCAGAGGAGGACCAAGGGAGACAGAGAAAGGGAGAGTAGGAACACAACAAATAATATACCTCCACTGAATCTAAAATTATAAATGCAGATCATTCAGCAAAGCGATGCTACATGTAAAACAATCAACTAAACAGAAGAAAATGAAAGTTTGTATTGTGTTTCAAAGAGGTTATGCTAAACCTTGAAGGAGAAAAAACAGTTTTGATGAAATTCTAAATAATAAATAACGTTCTCGTTGATTAGAAGAACACAAAACCATAATTTTCTGGGACATATTAGAAAGGGTGAGTTTTATCTTACCTTGCCTTTTGAAATAGCTTTGCAAGCTATTTTTACGATCAAGTAAGACCAGAAGCAGTTCAAGCCTTGTATTACCAACAGCAGTAGGTTAAAAACCCACCAGGAAGGGTAAGGTCCAACAATCTCCCAACTTTCAAATAATGTGGTATTTAACACCCTAAGGAAAAGGAGAAAGTAATCATTGAACACAGCTTTTCACTTTGCCTTCAAAGGAACTCTAGTTACTGCAAAGAAGCACAAAGTCAATGATATCCACTGACTACTCCCTGCAAGGATGGTCTGAAGGCTGACAAGGTACTTAGAAGAGTCATCACCGGAACGATTCCCCTGGTGGCATAACATTCCTTTGGATTCTAGCTTGAATAGTGTACTTATGTTCCCATTCAATTTTGTTGTCATTTCTTCCATTAATTTTCATTACGTTTTCAATTGATTCTATTTCTCACTACTGGTTAAAAGGCCTGTATCATCCTTGAAGTTGCTTTTGGCCTTTAAATAAGTGTGAGGAATACCATTTAATAACATTACATTGCAAGAAAAAAAAAAAGACTAATTAATTCCAGAAACACTAGTTAAGTTTAAACTGTATGCTTAGCACAGTGAGTTAGAATATACTTAAGACCTAATCCCTGTCCTCAAGTGGTTTATAGTCTAGTAGGGGAGCCTGTACTGGGTCCTGAATTTTGTAAGCCTTCCCCTGGGAAAGAACTGGCAACTGAAAGATATCATATTGAAGTGATGTCTTGAGATGAGTGTTGGAAGGATTTTTTTTTTAATTATTAGAATATAATGAATATACTTAGTTGTAAGAGTGTGCACTCGAGGCAGGTGGAAGTATGTGAAGTAATTGGTTCCCTCTGTTATCCAGCATCAGGACCAGGATGGAGCAGCCACCTGGGGCAGATACAGGACGGCTGGTTTCAGTGCTTGGCTCTCATCCTTCCTGTATCTGCTCCTAAGCCTTATGGAAGTTGATTCATGCCTTCTGGACTCATACTGCTGCCACACAGAAGCATGGTAGCCACAAAATTTTGGAATTACTCTCACTTCCTTGCTTTCCTCCTTAGCTCAGTGATGGGCTGGTTTGGAGATCTAAGTGGACTGACAAAACTCATCAAAGTGTATTTCCACCAACTGTCCCTGCAGTGCTTTGCCGGGATCCTCAGGAGAGGTTAGGTGGACAATACTCAGTGACTAAGGGGGAGGGGTGGAAAAACTCTTGAATGTAAGACACGGACCACTCATACAAGAACAGAAGGCACATACACAGAAAATTTTAATATAAGAGTGTGATGAATGCTTTGAGAGAGGTTAAGAAAAGTACTTGGTGAATTCACAAAAGGAAAAAAAAAACACATTTATTTGAGTTGGGATAAGAGGTAAAGAAAAAAAGGAGAATGAATAATAGACATACACGGGTTCCCCATGCCCAATTTCAGCAACCTGCATTCATAGACCAGAATGAGACAAACAGAGTGTGTCTCTAACCCTACCGTATTAGTTATCTCTCAAGAACAATGCTCAATACACATGGATTTAAAATCCTAAAATCAATAGTATGGAGCTGAATTTGACAATTCATTAAAAGTATATTACTCTGTGATATAGTAGTATTCATTCTGGTGGAGGGGGACCAACATTAGGAAATCTATTAATATAATTATCACACATCCATAGGCCAAATTGGCACAAACCTAATTATTCCAACTGCACTGAAAGACATTTGGCAATGTTCAATTCTCCACTGCCGATGTTTAACACCTGGAACTTAAAGCACTTAATATGATTTTTATCCAGCTCAACTCAGCAGTGGTCATAATATTTAACAAATACCAGAGTTACTGACTTTATAATTAGGAACAAACCACGGACAACCAGCATCACCATTATTATTTAACCCTATTCTGGTAGTTCTGGCTGTTAAGTATGGTAAAAAGTCAGAGTTCATTTCAAATAATAGGCATTACATCTCTGTAACTATTTCAAACACAGCAAACAATCAAAATCTCCAATAACAGGTAGTGGTTAAAAAACTATGAAGATATTCCAGAAATTATAAAGTCACTCACAATATTAAACATGTTTCAAGAGTTTCTTATGATAGAGAAAAATCGTAATATCTCAGTTCCATAAAATAAATATATATTTGCACATACACACAGAAAAAGTAAGAGAATTATAATTCATTGGAAGGAATTAAAGCCATTATAGACTTTCTTTCTTTGGTGGATTAGGGAATTTTGTATTTTCTTCTTTATATTCTTCTCTTTTCCAAATCCGTGACAAATAATTAGGACAAAATACAAGTTATTTATAAAAAGGAATAAGTTAGGATAATGTGTATATTCCTGCCTTGTTTGTTATCCCAAGAGGCAGCCATGTCTTTATACACAGTTTGCAGGCCACAAGACAACAGGTCTAAACAAAGATGAACTCCACGACAGCGAGGGAGGCCTTACATACCTTACGCTTTTCTATCTCCAGCACCTTGCAAAACACTGCGAAGTAATTTGCTTGCTGGACCTGATGGCTGACTGACTGTGTGTTTGTTCAGTAATCAAATCAATAGATATGCACAAGACAACTCGGGAATAATCACAATAATTTTATTTCAGAACCAGCTCTGCTTCTTGACATATTAAACACGTTGACCTTCAGAGGGAATTTAGTTTCATTTGCACAGAAAGAGGTCCTGTAGAAATGGCAACCATGACTGCGTGATGCTACGCATTATAAATTAGCCTTTGCTGAATTATAAGTTTGAGAACCTTTCTCACCATTACAGTTTGCTTGGCTTATTATGAACAGAGTGTCATGCAGTCGCTGGTGACATGATAGTCACATTAATTTCTGAAACACTGCATCAGAATTTACAGGCTTTGCCATGACAATCAGTGGCACCTCTGAAATGCCACTCAAAAGTAATGGGATTTCTTTGAAAATTGACTTGGCTGCCTGCAGAGACAATTGAGAAAAAACAATCAGTGCACCAAAGAGCTATACCTCTCAGTGAGAAGCTTGGTAAGGAAAACAATATATGAGGAATTGAGAATGAGGAGAGAGACATTATGCCACTTGGATTCTGAAATACAGCAAACCCAGGAAATGGCGCCTCTGTTTAGCCACAGAATGTTTCTGATGAGAAAACTGTCCCCTTTTGGGCAAACTATTAAAATGGTGATTACAGGATTTTATCCTTTCCCAGAGGTTAGCGTTAGGAGTACATACTTTAATGACGTCATTACAAATCTATGGTAACAGGGCTCTGAAGAGTGGTTATCTCTGAGGGAGGATTGAGGGGACAGGGCAGGAGGGAGGCTGCTGGAATGCTGGAAACATTCTCTATCTTGATTCAGGTGGTGATTATGCAGATTATACATATGCAAAATTTTACAAATGTAAAAATGTATCATGAAGATTTGTGTACGACATTGTGTGCATTATACCTCAATAAACTAAAATGGAAAAAAGTACTCTGGGGCAAACACTGCCAATTGGCAAACTCTTTGGCTTGCATAATTACTATAAATCAGTGTTTCTACCCCCCCTCCCCACTAATTTGGGGTCAATATATGGCTTCTAAGAAAATAGATTTTTTTCTTCCCCCCAAATAGCCTACAGCATCAAACCTCCTCCTGCTGCTCCAATCAAGTGGTGGAGAGTTTGGAAGCATAAGGGGCCAGAAAAGACCATTTTCCTTTTCATTAATGTTAGGGTCACTTAACCACTAGATGGCGCATCACGCATGTACAAAGCGTGCTCAAGTAGGTCTATTCTGCCAAAACCTTCTGCCAAAGTCTGGGTCCCAGCATAGAAATCACTCCATCTTTAGGTTACACCTTCCTTTCTAAGAATCTTCCCCAACAATGGAATGAAGAGGTTCCCATCTGTGCTTCTTTCTTCCTGTGTGATTCCCAATAGAAACGATGCCTGCAGGGCAAAGCGCCAAGCAATTCACTGGTGATGTAAAGATGCACCACTTACCACCCCAACAGCTTAGCCCTGATAGGTTATTTTAATGGCTGTTTAATGAATCATAAGAATTTAATTTGACTTGCCCTATAGTTACTTTTGTTCAGTCTTACCCTTTATGGATTTTTCATCTTAAATTTGATTATCACAGAAATATGTATATATAGGCTATGTGGGGATAGGAGGAGGGGAATGTATACATTCATGCAGAAAAGTTTAGCCACTTTTCCTTAAGCAAAGAAAAGTCAGAGTAGTCTCATTTTAATCCTATATTTAAGGCTTAATGTGACTTCTGCTTGCCCCTTAAACCTCAGAAGTCCAGAAGTCTTCTACTGCCATAGAGCACAGTGTGAAAAGATCTCCACTGGTGTCTCATTCAGAAAAGCTATAACCAATGCTTTTTTTTTTTTTTTTAATTTTTATCGTGACTGCCAACTCAAAAGTTTATCTTTAGTATGCAAAGTTAGATAAATATCCTTACTTTCCGCTCCATATATCTTACTTTAAAAATATTCCAGTGATTTAGAGGCAGGATCACATAATGGTGGTTGAGTTATTAAAGATGACAGAGGCCTAGGTGCTCTCACTGTGTGAATGAAGTTACAGGTGGATGTTTACGATAAGGCCATGGCAAGTAATCATAAGCTTTGCCTGCGCGCCTTCCTCTTTTACCCCCACCAAAGAGCTCTGCCTGAGCCTTGGTTGTGTGTTTCTGGAGTGATCTATAGAGAAACCACAATAATTAGATCCATGTCAAATATCCAAAGAGAGCCAAGATTGCTTCTCAGGGAGAGTCAGGTTCAGGGCCTCACGCTGAGGATTGCTGCATGATGCCAGTGAGGGTAGATTAAAAAGGAAAACTTGTTTTACAGTCAAAATTAAGGTGTTCTTTACTTCAGAGCTTTTGAATGGTCTTGACTTTGCTTTCCCAGACAGACCACAGTATATTTCAGGATGTGTGTGTGCTTCTCTGGCATTTATTTTCATTTGACCTACACAAAACATAAATGAAAAGTAGATTCTACCTAAAGCTTATCCATAATCTACTGGCATGTTTTGCTCATTTTAAAGTAGATGGTAATAGAAAAGCATTTAAAAGGTACTCTCAACAGAAACCATGGACACTTAACACCTGAAAAAGAAAAGTCAGGTAATTAATTCACTGTTATAAGCAATGCTCTTTGTCCTGGTTTTTCTAAAGTAATAAAAGCTCCAGACTTAAGAACAATTTGGTCAAGCGTTGTTGGGTAGTCAAGGCTGCTAGACAGCAGAAAACCTTGCTCACAATGCCTGGATGCCTAATTATCTCGAATAATAGATTTGCAGCCTGTAGCAGACACAGAAGTAGCTTCTCTATCCCTGAAAGGAAGCTGAACTTGAACCCAGAGGGACCATCTGTCTTTCCTCTAGCAATGGGCATATCAGTTCTGTCATATTCTTATCTGAGTAAGACATGGGGATCAATTCATTTATTTTTACTTTTAGGTCACAGCCTGGCCAGACTTAGACATTGATCCCTTATATCACAGGAAGTTTGTCACTAGTAACTTCCTGGCTGGGGTGGATTTTTTTCTCAAAATGAGTCACTGCCCTCTTGGTGCCCCATTTGCTGTCTGTCTGCCTGAGTTCCCAACCCCTCCACAGCCTGGTCTGCCTTTCTATGTTCCTCATCTCCCAACCTGAGTTTCCCTAGCGAAGAACATGTCCTTCGGGCTGTATCCTGATTCCAACATACTTACTTTCAACCCTCCTCTTTGTTGCCTACGTGCCCCTAAAACAGACTTGTCTGGTTCTCAATAACTGCTCTTTTTTTAAAGATTTTTTTGATGTGGACCATTTTTAAAGTCTTCGTTGAATTTGTTACAATATTGCTTTTGTTTTTTATGTTTTGGTTTTTTGGCTGCAAGGCATGTGGGATCTTAGCTCCCCGACGGGAGATCAAACCCGTACCCCCTGCATGGAAGGCGAAGTCTTAACCACTGAACTGCCAAGGAAGTCCCCATAACTGCTCTTTATTGAGTAACTAGTATGTGTTGAGCACTGGCCCAAACACGTTATATACATTGTTTTACTTAATCCTTTCAACACCTCATACAGAAGAATCCCCATATAGTAGAATTCTTACACTAGGCTAATATCTATTGAGCTTTATGTGTCAGGAACTGGGCTCAGGGTTTAATGTGCTAACGCATAATCCTCATGAAATAAACCCTACGTGATAAATTCTGTTTTCAAAGTAGGTATTATTATGTCTATTTCACAGATGAAGAAACTGAACCACAGGTTTGTACTGTAGGCCCAACATTGTCCCCACTGTTGGGGACACATATTCGTGGGCCTCAAAGAAATCATCTAGTTGGGGAGCTGGGGATGGAATATAAATTGGCATATTGTATTTAGTGGGTAATGTTACCACATGTAGCAAAATGTACATACCTACTGAGTCTATGATTCTATTTCCAACCTTTTGTCCTAAGGAAGAATTTCAGGCATTTGGAAGATTTAGCCATAAGGATGTTCATTTAAATATTATTTATAGTAGCATACTACTTGAAACATCCTAGATGATGTTTACAAATAGGGTACTGATGAATAAACAATGACCTTCTCAGAAGATGGAATATTCTGTAACCAATATAATTATGTTATAGAAGAATACTTAATGAAATGGAAAAATGCTTATAGTACAATGTTAAATGAGAAAAACAAAGCTATAAAACAGTATGTGCAGAATGATCGCATCTTGGTAAAGAAAAAGATGTAATTTTAAGCATATAAAATGTTAGAAACAAAGACATCAAATTATGAACAGTGGTTATTTCAGAATTATGGGATTGGGATTTTTTTTTTTCTTCTTTGCGGTGTTTCATATTCCATAAAATTTCTGTAATGAGTATTTTAGTATAACATGTATATAACCCCATACATAAATATCAGTTTAAGTTAAAGTTTGAGGAGACCATAGGAGAATGATAATAGATAGCCAAGCGCTAACAGAAGCCTCTAAAGGTCTTAACTAGGGCAAAGAGGGCAACAGATTTTCGCAGAGCTGGATGGATTTCCCAAAAGCCAGCTCACTAAGTCTCAGAGCCGCACAGGGGCGGCCTGGCTTGGCCATACGCGGTTCTCCTCAAAGTCCCAGCTTCCTGCTCCAGACAAGAAGGCAGTGACTGACGGAACCTGTCTGTGGTCACACCAGCTGGTGCCCTCTGTCCCCTCAGGCTGGCATGTTTTATGTGAGTAGGGGATGGCTGGCTCTGGGAGGGCCGAGGAGGAGAGCTGCTGGCAGGGCACAGCAGGGCGTCCCAGTGGCGGCAAAGTCCCTGCCTCTCCGGGATAGGTCTGTTCACAGCGCTGCCTCCAAAGACAGATGCTTTTATTCCCTCTGAACAAAGGAAGCAGCTCTCTAGGTTCATTCGTGGTTATGGGTGTGGAGATTCTGAGACGGTAGAGAGGCCAACTTGAACACACATCATAAGCACATCTGATCGCCTTTGTCCCTGGAATGGGGCTTTGTTGGCATGCTTGGAGCTGTTTTTGTCAGAATTCCCTGTTTTTGTTAGAGCTTAATAACTGGCCTAAGAACTGTGAAACCTGCCTGATCTCTGCACTCTCCTTCTGTTACCTTCCTATTTCATGATTCTGTGGAAGAAATGTGTTTTGTAAGACATAAGAGAGAGCTTCTGGAAACTATGGGGGCAATACCTGCAAATCTTGTCTTGGGGGCAGGAAGAAACGGAAACGAGGAAGGGGAAAGGAAAGAGAGAGAAGGCGAATGGGCGGATGGGAAACGGGCAGACAGAGGGCACGAGGAGACAGGGGACCTGCTTCCCTGAGGCACTGCTCACGTCTGTAACTTGAATCAGGACCAGGCCTTGCACAAACTCTGCGTGACATTTAATACCACACCATTTCTGGGATTACATGTTACACTGATAAAAAGAGAGCCACAAGACAAATAGTTGTGCCCTGGAACTTAGGAGGGGGAAATGGCTGTGCAAAGCTCAGGGCCTGAAACGCAAAAGCTTCTTCCACCTGTCACTGCCAGGCTGGGAATCTGCCGGGTGTGATTTATCTGCTGGCAAACTCAGCGCAGGTACATATTCTAACAATTTACTGAGGAAGAAAGAAATACAAACCCTGCCTTGGAGAGAAGGACGGCTGAAATGCAGCAAACCCAGAGGCCTCCCCCGCCACCCCATCTGACTCAGGTGGTCCCAGGACAGTCGTTCAGCAAGGGTGTGCAGACTCAGGAGCTGGATAGCAAAGAGTTCTTTTGCAGAAATCCCAACTGCAAACATATCAAGATAGTGGCCCTCGAGACAGTGGTTTTATTTGGTAAAACTTATCTTCGAATACAGTGTACAGTGTCCTAGGGCAGCGGTCCCCAACCTTTTTGGCACCAGGGACTGGTTTCGTGGAAGACAATTTTCCCACGGACGGGGTTGGAGGGGGCGATAGGGTTTGTTCAGGGGGTAGTGTGAGTGATGGGGAGCGCTGGGGAGCGATGAGGAGCGGCAGATGAAGCTTCCCTCGCTCTCCCACTGCTCACCTCCTGCTGTGAGGCCCGGTTCCTAACAGGCCTCGGACCAGGGCTTGGGGACCCCTGTCCTAGGGGGCTTCATCTAAACGGCAAAAAAACAATTTAACTGACAGGACAAGACACCCTCTCTGCTCTTACTAGTTATAGCGTGCTTAACTGTGCTTATCCATTCAACCTCAATTACTTCTTTCCATAGTCCCTGGCCATGAATAGAATGTTTATAGTCAATGAGATGAATATAAGACTTCTCTTCTCACTGACAGAAATAGCAATAGCCAAGGCCATACCTTAAATCACAAGGGAAATTTCTTACACACCATTGGCTATCCGTGTGTACTGGGCCTAGCACCTTGTTAGGAGGTTTGAGCGGTATTTGGGTAGCATTTGATGCAGCTTTCACTCACATGCATCATAGATGTTGATGATCAAAGTGCTACATCATCAGTGGAGAAGTAGGCAAAGGATATGAACAGACAGTTCACAGAAGAAATACAAATACAAAGGACTTATGAAAACTTGGATGAAATGTTCCACTGTGCTTATAATCCAATGAATACAAAATTAAAACAAGAGATATGTATGCCATAGTTTTTGGGATGATGTGTCATGACATCTGCAACCCACTTTCAGATGATTTGACAAATGTAAAAGAAATGCATGTGTGTAAAAGAAATGCAATGGGTACTGCAAGGGGTAACAGTTGATGAGTGCAGGTGGGAGTATATGAGTATTCATTATATATTTTTTTCAAATTCTCTGTGGGTTTGAACATGTTCAAACTAACAAATTAAATTAAAAGAGAAAACGTTTAAACTATCAAATCAAAAGGCATAGAGTGGCTGAATGGATAAAAGAACAAGACCCATCTATATGTTGCCTACAAGAGATTCACTTCAGAAGTAAGTACACACAGAGACTGAAGGTGAAGGGACGAAAAAGGATATTCCATGTAAATGGAAATGAAAAGAAAGCTCAAGTAGCTATACTCATATCAGACCAAACAGACTTTAAAACAAAGAATGCAATAAAATCAAAACGAAAAGGCAACCTACTGAGTGGGAGATGTTTGCAAACCATACACTTGATAAGGCTTAATAGCCAAGCTATATAAAGAACTCATACAACTCAACAACAACAAAACAACTCAATTGAAAAATGGGGAGAGGATCTGAATAGACATTTTTCCAAAGAAGACATACAGATGGCCAACAGGCACATGAAAAGATGTTCATCATCACTAATCCTCAGGGAAATGCAAATCAAAACCACAGTGAGATATCACCTCACACCTGTCAGAATGGTTATCAGGAAAAAGACAGGAGTAACAAGTGTTGGAGATGATGTGGAGGAAAGGAAACCCTTGAACACTGTTGATGGGACTATAAACTGGTGCAGCCACTATGGAAAACAGTATGGAGGTTCCTCAAAAAATTAAGAATAGAACTACCATATGACCCAGCTATTCCACTTCTGGGTATTGACCTGAAGAACATGAAAACACTATTTTGAAAAGATACATGCAAAATGGAAGCACTCTAAGTGTCCATCAATAGAGTGAATGGGTAAAGAAGATGTGGTGTGTATACACACACACACACACACACAATGGAATATCCCTCAACCATGAAAAAGAGTGAAATCCTACTATTTGGGACAACATGGATGGACCTTTTTTTCTTTTTGGAAGAGTAAACTATTTGTTTTTTATTAAATGAGTAAACATTTATTATTCAAGTCACATATTATTTGACATTTCTTGCAAGCAAATAACTCCTTAGAAATTCTGTGATTGTGAAAATTAGACTGTTATAACTTACTGTATTTAAGATTGTGTTAATTGCCTCTGACTTCTTTGAACTCAGACACCCCGAACTTCATACACTGTTTCCTACTGAGAATAATCTTCAAACATTATACTGATTAGAACATGGATGGACCTTGAAGGTGTGATGTTAAGTGAAATAAGTCAGATAGAGAAAGTCTAATGCTGTATGATTTCATTCATATGTGGAATCTAAAAAAAACAACAAACAGACAAAACAAAATAAAAACAAACTCCTTGATCCAGAGAACAGATTAGTGGTTATCAGAGGGGAAGCGGGTAGGTGAAGTGGATGAAGGGGGTCAACTATATGGTGATGGATAACTAGACTTGTGGTGGTGATCATTTTGTAGTGTATACAGATGTTAAACTATAATGCTGTATACCTGAAACTTATACAATTAAACTATCAAATATATGTAAAAAAGAAGATAAACCACTGTGCTGCCAAAAATAAAATAAAAGCAACGCTCTTGTAAGTGGCTGGTCAGAGTGTAAATTGGTGAAATCTTTATAGAAAATTTGGCCATACATATAAATATTTTTAAATGATTGTTTATCTTCATAAATTTACTTTTCCAGTTATCTATCTTTATCTTTAAATAAATACATTGTCAACAAATTTAAAAACATACTGTTTTTAATGGCAAAAAAGAAACAAATAAATGGTTAAAATGTGTATCTGTATGGTAGAGTGTTATTCATACATTAAAATCATCTCTTCTATTTAACAACATGGGAGAATCCTCACAATTTAATGAAAAGTGAAAAAATCATATTAAAATCATATGCAGTATGATCTCCAGTTTTCATATGTGTAAATACATGCGTATATAAAATGCGATTAAATTGTGATTAAAAGAAAATATTCTAAAATGTTCACATTGGCTACTTCTGATTCTAGGAATTTAAAGTAAAAGATTTTCTACATGTATGTAGTATTCTTAGAGAAAACACTTAAGAACTTTTTTCAAGGATGATGGTCTAAAAAACTTTAACCCTTTCAAGTTAGTTCAAAAATACCTATTTGTGTTCCACTCTCAGCGGGGGAACAGGTGAAGCTGAATTTTCGGTGTCGGGCCTGAACACCTTTAGGAATGCCCAAGGTGTACACATGGAGGGGAGCTCGAATCTGAGCCACACTTGTTGGTTTTAGGATTCACATTTCTATGAGCGAGTATCCTTCGCATGGCACTCAGATGGTACTAAAGAAACAAATCCAAGAAGAAAAATCCCAGGAGGTCAGATGGACCTTCCCGATTATTCTGCCCAACTCTTCCTTTGACTCAGATCTCACCTGGAACATGATGGCAAGACATGGCCTTCCACTTGCATTCTTGTCCTGGGACCCCCACTGTGAGGGTGAAGAGTCTAGGGTGAAGCATATAGCAGGTGCTCCACAAATACTAATTTTCTGGCAAATATTTTAGGTTAACAAGTAAATATACATGTGATTTCTGGAGTCTGTATAATTATATATATATATAAAACATGTCCACTGACAATGTTCAAAATCAGTTTTTAATTGGAAAGGTGTTTTCCAGTTTAAAACTAATTCCCCTTAATCTGTAGAATTTAGAAACCTGGTCTCTCCGAGTCCCACCTTGTGCCACGTGCTTCAGTGAGGCTGCTCTGCAGGGCGGCAGTTCCCAGGCCTGCTGTTCACTGGAATTCCCTGGGGAGCATTAACAGTACTGATGCCTGTGACGGCCTCCAGAGACTGTAATTCAGACGGTCTGGGGCATAGCTTGGGTGGTGCAATCTTTAAATGGTCCCCAGGGCTTCCCTGGTGGCGCAGTGGTTGAGAGTCTGCCTGCCAATGCAGGGGACACGGGTTCGAGCCCTGGTCTGGGAAGATCCCACATGCCACGGAGCAGCTGGGCCCGTGAGCTACAACTACTGAGCCTGCGCGTCTGGAGCCTGTGCTCCGCAACAAGAGAGACCGCGACAGTGAGAGGCCCGCGCACCGCGATGAAGAGTGGCCCCCGCTTGCCGCAACTGGAGAAAGCCCTCGCACAGAAACAAAGATCCAACGCAGCCATAAATAAATAAATAAATAAATAAATAAATAAAAATTAAAAGGTCCCCAGATGACTCCAATGTGCAGACAAGTTTGGAAACTGCCTCTTTTGTTCTCTATTTCCCTTTTGTACTTGTTTTTTTTTTAATCTACAAACAATTCTGAATAACTTTTGATGATCCATTTCTGCTCTCAGTAGACGTGATGATTGCAGGTCATTTATGATTGTGTGTGGCTGCATGACAGTTACCAGGCTGTGCATGAAATGTTTAAAATTTTGTCCCCTCGCCCACTTTAATGAGAACAATAGCACCCTGGCATCAGAATCCCCAACTTTGAGGTTTCAAACTGCCCCAACTCAGAGATAGTTGAGGACCCCACTCTTCTCAGCCCCTTGCTTACCCTCCTTTGGGCTACACAAAGCTTATGTTTAACCCCCCAGGATTTTGCAGAAATTGTCCTTCGAAGAAAGGGTCTGAAGCATGAGCTTGTAAACTCATTCAGACAATAAGTAAAGCCCGATGCAAAGGAGGGAGAGTGTCCACAGAACCAGATCAAGAAGCCCAAAGCTGGAAAAGAAGATGGCGCCCTTATCCCTGCCCACATATAATGGATATTAAAAATGATTCCAAACCACAAAACAATAAGAAAATCCCTAAAAATCTTTTTCTCTTTTGGCATGGGGAATCAAGTCAATTCTTGTTGAAATGTAAAAATATTTTTAAAAAATGCTTACGGCCCACTTTGCTTGTGTCCTAAGCACACACTTAATTGATCTATTAGGCACCCAGCATGGAGCGTCCTTGGTGAGTGTTTGTGATTCATCACCCAGTTACGATGACTTGGGTCACTGAGCAACCATGGTGCTGAAGAGAGAGCAGTGTTCATGATAGATTTTTACTTGATAAGAAGAGTCCCCTTTAGATTCAGTCAATGTCATCAAGTTTCCTAAGATATATCACTGGGCTTTTTATGTTTAAAACACCAGAGGAGACTATATAAAAGATTTTCACGTTCATTTTTGAAAAGCAACTCTCACACGGCTCCAGCTAGTAACTCACTGTCTCTTCGACCTTACCTCAAGTTGCCCCTTCCATCAGGATGGCAAATATAAATATGGATACAAATATTACCCTACTTCTCTAACTGGGAGGGTTAGGAATGGCCCCAAGTAGTGTGAGGCCCTGGGGCCCTGGGGCAAACTATCCCTTCCTCACCTAGGATATCGAGACAAGGGAAAATCAGTCTGCCTGGAGAGGCAAGCAAAGTCCCAAATAAGCATCCATCCCAAGAAGAAGGGTGTCGAGGGGCAGCAGGGAGCCGTCCTACTGCTCTGTAGCAGTGACGCCGAAAGGTCTCAGGAATAATCATAACTGTTTGAATCACTCTCCTGCCTTCAGCCTTCTAATCATGGCCCACTGCAATAAGAATAAAATCCCAAACACATCCCAAGGCCCATAAAAGTTCCTAACCTGGACCTCTCCTACCTCTCCAACCTCAACTCTGACCATCTCCCTCTTGTTCATCAAGCTTCTTTCTGTTTCAGAAATAGGCCAACACTGTTCCCACCCCAGGGTGCTTGCACTTGCAGTTTTCTATGCCTGGCCTCCTCCTATGCCTTGTCCTTTAATGTGTGTCTGTTTCATTTTAGATATTTTCCCATGATCTCACTGCCTCTCGCTTTAAAG
Organism: Balaenoptera borealis; assembly: GCF_965194805.1. NCBI lineage: Eukaryota > Metazoa > Chordata > Mammalia > Artiodactyla > Balaenopteridae > Balaenoptera > Balaenoptera borealis. The sequence goes on from NC_138863.1 coordinate 63,698,120, forward strand.
CGTAAGCTCTTAGAGTGCAATGATTGTGTGCATTTGACCTGCTTTGGATCTGCCAAGGCACTTTACAGAATATTAGGTGCTGAGAATGGGGGATGCTTGATCAGTTCCCTTTCCAAGAAAACTGACAGCAGGCGTGGCCCTCACTTCAGCAGTCCCCAGAGTATTCCTGCTGGATACACCGATTTACAAGTACAGATAGAGCAGGGCTGCTTTTCACACTTGCTTTGTGATATTTATACCCATAGGCATAATTATTCAGTGCATTGTGCCATGATAATTGTTTTGGGCTTGTTTACTGCCAAGATGTTCGTTTTAGCAGCAGCATTAGACACGCAACAGAAAAAAAAAAAAATGAGAACATTAGGCCCCCGAAAATAAAATTATTAGGATGTTAGGCAATAAAGGAGATGATATCTCACATTGAGACTAATACAGAGTGGCTTTGGAAGCCTTTTCAAGCGAACACTATAACATGCAGAACCAAAGCAAATTGCAATACCAACAAAATGCTAATGTGCATTTTTATCATTATCTACTGTGATTTGTTTCTTTCTCCTCAGAGCAAGACAAATGTCAGTGAAGTCAAAGCTCAATTTTTTTGTCCTTAAAGCTCTGACTTTTTCCCTTAAAGCCTGGGTCCTCAACAACCTCGGAGCTGCCAAGAATGTGCTCATCCTTTGAAACAAATGCTACGCTGAGATTGAAGTTTTCAGATGCTGACTGTATAACCTGGGGACTTCTATGTTATTTACATGCCCCTTGTACCAAGGAACCAATGCTTAGAATGCTACCCCTGCTGCTCTTGAATGCAGCGGTCACATTTATGGTCTTTGGATATGAAGAGTGACACAGCTTTAAAGTGTGCCTGCCCAAGCTAGAAGCTGTGGTCCTGAAATAACAATTTTCTTGATTTCTCTGTGAACTTTGATCTCACTACCAGCCTCTGAGCTCATGAAACGAATGAGCACACGATCAAAATCATGCTTGTGATTCTTTTCTTCAGGTTGGTTTTCCAGCCAAGTCTATCTTCTTTTGTTTTGTTTTGAAATGCTCCTAGACACACACACACACACACACACACACACACACACTTGCCTGCGTGGCACCTCCTCTTGGATATTTATGAGGCACCTCCAAAACCAAATTTATATTTTCCTCAAGCCTATTCCTATTAAATGTAACACCACTGCCACAACTACTGCCACTCCTATTATTAACCATCATAACTCCAGGGACATACTATTGTGTTCATCCCCAAATTTTGCAGAAGAGTTTAGAGCGAGTAGGTAATTCACCCAGAGCCATACAGTCAGAGGGACAGACCCAGGATCTGAACATACACCAGGTTTATCCAGAGCTCATTCTGTTAGCCACCATCTCCTTACTTCAGTAAATGGCTTTAGCCCTCACTGAGTTACTTAAGTCAAAATTGTGGTGTCACCCTTTACCCATCCTCTCTATAACCAATGTGGCTATACACACTGTCAATCTCCTCAATTCCTTTGGAATCCATTTACTTCTGTCTACACTGCTACTACTACTCTCTACCACCATCCACTCCTACCTAGGCAGTTCCTGTAACAGGATTCTAACTAGATTAGTCCCCAACCTAGATCTTGTTGCAAGGTGATTACAAACAAAAAGACAATGTGAACATGTCAATCCCACACTCCCAATCTATCCCTCCCCCTGACCCTTGCCCTCTGTATTTAACCAACAAGGGCCTACTGCCTAGCACAGGGAACTCTGCTCAATATTCTGTAATAACCTATGTGGGAAAAGAATTTGAAAAAGAATAGATACATGTACATGTATAACTGAATCACTTCGCTGTACACCTGAAACTCACACAGCATTGTCAATCACCTATGTTCCAATATAAAATAAAAATTTAAATAAAAAACAAACAAAACTACCGATTCCATAAACATCACAAAAACCCAAGAAATAAAGTAACACTTTAACGACAAAAACAACAAAAAGACAATGCGAGTAATGAAATCATGTGGCAGTGTTTGGTCAGGAGGGGGTCATTCAGATAATCCAGATTATATATATTTTAAAAATTCAGATTATCACTGTGAACCATTTCAAAACACTTTCTCAGTTCCTGAGTAGATCCGTGAGCCCTGAGTACCCAAGCTGACCCAGACTCATTCTTCAGACGGCAGCTTCAAAGTCATTCCTTAGGGAATCATCCTCTGACCCTCAGAATAGGTCGGGTCCTCGCAGCAGCCCGAACGCCATCACAGTACTCACTACTGCAGCTGTGTGACTAGTATCTGCCTCCCTGGATTGAAAGCTTCATAAGAGCAGGGACTGAAATGTCTACCTTTTCACTGCTGGTCTCAAATACCTAGTAGAGTGTTTGGCAAATAGTACGATTTGAAATATTTGTAGGGTAAATGAAATTTTTCCATAATTAGAATGGCTTTAAGATTTTCTAATTCTGAAGGTAATATGTACCACATAGAAATTTCAGGCTATCTAGAAAGAGTTAAGAAAGTAAAGTCAATTCCTTTCCATTTTTTCTTCAAATTGGGCTGATCAACATTTATTTTCATCTGTTGAGAACCAAAGTTTTGTGGGAAGTGCCTTTAAATCATGTATATGTGATTGAAAATCCATGGGATTTTGCCCTCTTTAGGCAACATATATGCACAAATTTTGGAAAAGGACACAAGACTAATCTTTCCCTCACTCTTTTCGCCATATTGAACTTGTCAACATCAGTTTCTGATTTGACCTGGAGAACTTAAGCCACATCCCCCTAAATGCTGGCTCTTCCAACCTCCTCTCTTTCGCACATGGTTTCCCATCCTCTTCATACCTCGTTAGACAGTAGAATCAGTTGTGTTATATAATATAAAACTGAGGATCCAGCTATTTGTACTTAGCAAAAATAAAATAAAATAAAATAAAATAAAATAACAGCATAAAATGACTGAGAACAAAAGAAAAATAATTTAAATAATGTGCTTAAATAATTTAACCCATCTGTCACTTTCTTAACTCGCTGGAGTTAGGGGACATGAATCCTTTGTACACTTGGACACTCTCAGTTCTTACCTTACTTGCCTTTCAAAATGAGACCATCTTGCTACATGCATCATAAATTTAGGAATATACACTCAATTTTTACCATATGACCTAACCTTGGAACCTAGTACCTGGGTAACATTCTATTGCATTTCATATTGTGTTCTTCTCTCTCTGCTTTCATTCATGGTGTTACCTTAGGATGGCCTGTCCTTCCTCCCATTTACCACCTATTTATCCCTCAAGGCCCAGCTCAAATATCACTTCCTCAGTGAAACCATCCTTGCATCCCTGATCAGAATTAATCAAAGCTTCTACTGTGCCCCTACCACAAAATTTTATACCTCTCTTTACTACTTTTTGCTGCCAGCTGTCTAATGTCAGAACTGGATCAAAAGCTCCTTGAGCAGAGGCATCATATGTATTTTTGTATCCCTAGTGGGATACCCCAGAGCCTGAGTAAGATTTTGATAATTTATACTTGGTAAAAAACAGAACCTCATGAAATTTTCTTTGACTTATAACCTCTTAAAACATCCGTGATACAAATTCTAAGTTACAATGTTCAGTTCCACGCTTGCTTCAAAGTTCATCCCCTCAATGGATTGTTTAATTTAATATATTCAAGTTTTATTCTGAGGAATGACAGTTAACATTAAGCCAGAGTTTAAAACTTTCTGAAGTTCAGTATAATCTATAAAAATATTGAATCACTATGTTATACACCTAAAACTAATATAATATTGTAAATCTTCTTTAATTAAGGAAAAAAAAAACATTAGGGAGAAGCAGAAAGATGGCAACAAAACTCTCTGAAGTTCTAAACTTCCATACTTAGCAGAGCACACCAATCACGATGTTAAAATACTGATTATATAACAAAGGACAATTTAGACGCATCACCAGAAACTAAAAGTAGCTCTTTTCTGTTTGGTTCCTGATAAACTGTTATTGTTTATTGTTTAATAATTACCACCATCTGTCATTTGAATTTTTCACACCACCTGTCAATAACTACATGGCAGAGCAAAGCTGATTCACACCACTTCTATTTGGTCAGATGTAAGGAGCCCTGCCCAGATAAATGTTAGCAAAGAGCGACACTTGACTTCCATGCCCAACTTCATTTTTCACAGAGGGAAGCTAAACTTAAGTCAATCAATTCATAATATGAGTCTCTCATCCTGTATATAAAATGGAACTAAGTTTCATAGTTTGGTTTTTAACTTCTATTATTGAAAATTTCAAATCCATACATGAGGAGAAATACAATAATATAAAGACCCGACACCTCAATACACGCTCAGCGGCAGTTTCAATATGATCAACTCACGGTCAATGTGTTTTCATCCCTATCTCCCTCCCCCTGCTTACCTTCGATTATTTGGAAACTAATCCCCAACACCATATTATTTAATCTCTAAATATTTCAAACTCTTGGGAAAAAACCTAACCACAATGCTATCGTCACGCCTAAAGACGTGAACAATAATTCACATTCACCCATTGAGCCCATTTTGGTTCTGCTGCAGAAATGGATCTCATTAAATATCTCCCCGTAAGCAGCTCAAAAGCCCTTTATAAACTGTACACACGGTGACTGACGATACAATGGTACTTGCAGGGCAAAGGAAAACAGCTTGTTCCCTGAATGTTGCTTAATACTAAACTCAGTTTTTGGGATGGGGTTGCGTATTTTCTTCCTCATTATTATAAGGTAAAGAAAACAGTCACTGGCACCCACAGCCATTCTTTCAACCTTGCCTAGGGTCACAAATGCAGATAATTTCATGCTAGGCTTCAATTGTACATCTGAGCAATTGGTTTTAGACACTGCAATCATTCATTTTATAATCTCACATCTCCCCTAATGAATACTGGTATTAAAGAATCTGAAAGAGGTAGATCTTTAAAAAAAAAAAAACAAATGCCATATTTTTCAAAAGGTTGCTGCAGAGTTTTTTCCTTACACATTAGAGAAAAAGGACATTCATGCGGTGAAGCGTCTCACTGTGAGCCCAATATTGAATTTTCCATTGTTGGTGCTCAGTCACTCCTGGGAGGCTCTTAATTGAATCAGTCTTGAAAGGTTTTCATTGTGTTTTTCCTCAGACCCTCTTATGAATTACAGACGCATTCAGAGTGAGTATAGCTCTAATGGAAGATGCTGTCATCCCATTACTCAGTCTGGTCTCTGTCACAATTGCTCATGCCTCTTAAGTGGCTGGCATACTATCAGGTCAAAAAGAGGTCAAGGAAGACAGACACAGGAAGCAATAGCTCTTCACAGGAGACAGAAAAATAGTGGGGGAGAGAAAGAGATAGTACAACCATCATTTAATCCCCTTAGCACATATTCTAGACTAATTCACCCAAGCATAGAGTCAGATCCACACATTTATTATCCAATGAGGAAGAGAGGCAAGGGAACATAACAGAATTCTTTAATGGTTTCTGAGGGCGAAGCACAGTGAGAGTCAAGGAGCCTGTGGGGTGGGTTAGCACTAGTGGCATGGCCTTCATGCTGCCTGCCATGCCAGGGTTGTTTCCATACATGCGTCATCTCAATCTGAAAGCTTGGAAGGGAATGGCTAGCTATCAGGAGAAAATCCCTGTCTCTGTCTAAATGCTGCAGCTGAATTACTTGCAATTTTCCCTATTCTATATTGAATAGTCAGACTTTTTCTTGACTTAAGCCTTATTTCCTCAAAGAATCCTCCTCTGCCTCAGTAACCCCATCTAAACCCCCCACCTAAAGCCCCCTGTGTCTGATCATGTCCTCATCGACATATATGAGCCATTATTTTCAAATGAGCTACACACAGTGCTATCTAGCGCTTTAAACTTCTTAAGACACTTTTACGTGCACTCTCATTGATGCACGTGAAAACTCTTTGCCAAAGAATGCTTTATTACACTCACTTCACTCACTTACAGTGGAGGTAGCAAAAGAAGGGAGAAGGCAAGTGATATGATCAGATTCACTAAAAGTAAACTAGTATCAAAATGAAAACTTGAACAGGATTCTTAATTCCTAGTCCAGTATTGTTTCCACGTTATCTCACTTAAGAGGCAATTTTGAAAAACAATCAGCCCCTCCAGACTATTGGGAAATAGCTTTCTAATATCTTTGGCCGATGTAAGTTCAATGACACATTCTATACATACACACATACACTCATACATTCATATATGTTGCTTTGTCATTATTATCTGATTAAATTGGGAGGGATGGTTTTAATAATTGAAAAAGTAGGTGAAATAGGATAATAATTAAAATGATACATATGTATCCAAAATTGTGTGTGTGTGTATATATATGTATGTGTGTGTATATATGTGTGTGTGTGTATACACACACACACATATATACCTTTATTCATCAATTTTTCTTCATGTAGGGCGAAGGGTTTTACTTTCGAATATTGGCTCTCTGGTTGGCCTTTCTCACATACACCATTCTTGAAATGCGAAGTCTACAATTTCCACTTTGGGCTTCTTTAAAGTAGAGTGAAAATTTAAAGCCACTTGGAAGCAATATGAGTGCAGAAGACTTTTGGGTTTTTATAATTTTCCTCACGGTCTTTTAGAGTAGTTTCATCGACACTCAACTTGATAGCAATCTCTTAGATACGGTCATCTCTCGGTCTCCATGGGGGATTGGTTTCAGGACCCCATGGATACCAAAATCTTCTGGTGCTCAAGTCCCTTATATAAAATGGCCTAGTACAGTCACCCTCTGTATCCATGGGTTCCTTATCTCTGGATCCAACCAATAAGCAGTTTGAATTCGTGGTTGGTTGACCCATGGAGGGGGAAACCACGGGTAAAGAGGGTCAACTACACCGGCTTTTTAGTTTTTACAAAGCATTTAAGTTTTATAGTTTTAGAAGAAGCTATTTTGCTTTTACACTTATATGTTAATGCATCATTTAATATTTTATTATATTTTTAATATTTATATATTTTTGGCTGTGTCAGGTTTTAGTTGCCGCGCACAGGCTCTTCCTGCGGCGCGTGGGCTTCTCTCTAGTTGTGGCACGTGGGCTCCAGAGCATGCGGGCTCAGTAGTTGTGGCGTGTGGGCTTAGTTGCTCCATGGCATGTGGGATCTCAGTTCCCTGACCAGGGATCGAACCCGCGTTCCCTACACTGGAAGGCGGATTCTTAACCACTTGACCACCAGGAAGTCCCCAGTATTTTATTATACTGAATGATAAAATCACACACACAGCTGGCACAAAGAGTTTTGCAGACAATCATTTGACTCTTGGGTGGCATGTGACTTGACCACTGGAAGAAGTTCTCAGGCATCCTCCACAGAGCAGTGAGTGCATCACGAGCTGTCTGAATGCCATGGGTTTGCTCTACTGGGGAAAAGGAGTGTCTGTTCACCTAGGCGAGCAGTGCAGGTAAGTAGAAGATGGCTAAGTGTTTCTGTTTTGTCTTCTCCTGAGAAGCTGTGCAGTTTGGTAGAAAAAACATTTAGCAAGAAGATGACTGTCAAGAGCTCTGGGTCTGAGTCTGAAGGACTTTCTCTGGCAATTAGTTTTCTCATTAGAAAATTAAGAGAATGGACAAAGTAGTGGTTGTCTAGAGCACTGGGAATGAAAAAGATTCTTGGCCCTGGAATTGGCCCAGTAGAAAAACCATGCCATGATTGACTGGCAATGTCTGCTATGGGTAGTTAAAGGGGAAATGGTAGAACACAAGCATCTCTTCTTGGAGCTAGATAATCGATGATCCCCGTGTAATGAAAAGGGTGCCAGCTTTTACTTGCAATTATTCTTGTGACCTTCAGCAAAGTTAATTACTTCTATGAGCCTCAGGAAAGCAGGAAAACTCCTTGGGGACCTAGCCAAGATATTTTCTAAATGCTACCCGTGGATTACCCTCTACCCTAACCCAATTAGATATTCCTTATACAGTCTCCAATAACATGCTGTACAACCTCTGTCTTAATATTTACTGCATAGAAATAAATCATAATTATATTGTAAAGATTGGGGCTATATCTAGGTTATACTTTAAGGGTAAGAAGTGCATTCTACAAATTTAAGCCCTAACAAAATACTAGCACATAGTGTGTACTCAGTAAATATTTGTCAACTACATGGAACCATTGTTGTTGTGAGAATTAAGTATCCAGAGCTTAGCACAATGCAGGTAACAGGTGCTCTGTAAATGCTACTTTTCCTTTCCTTCCTAAATTGTACAATCCTGGATGACAAATTCCATATGCATAGGGACACAATTTCCTTTTCTCTTCTATCCCTGAATAATATTTATGCTGAATATAAAAATACAGACACCTGAAAAATGGTTTGGAAGTATCTTAGTATTAAAGTGTTATAAAGTTTTTTGAGCCTTCTAATCTCACATAAAACTTCAACAGAATATGGGTGTTCGTCTAGTTCACTGGTTCCAAAGTATGGTATGAAGATGATTTTAGGTGTGAGATGAATATGTATGAGTTATATATTTATGTGAATGTTTATTTTACAAAATGTAACTCATCCTGTTTAATTTTCTGTAGTAATATATAGATTAAAAAAAATAAACTTCTATAAATAAAAGGAAGTGAGTCTATTAAGGAAAACTTTCAAGCAAGTAATAATAGTATGTGATTCTGGCACAAATTATAGTTTAGAAGTGGCCAAAGTTTAGGAAATTTATAACTAGCTAAAAGCATGGAAATTCTAGAGCTAAAGTGAAGTTTGCCTTTTCTCAGCTGTAGGAAAGACAATTCTCAAGTTTTCTGTAAACTTTTGTCATTTACTTAAATTAAACTTAAAGGTATATACAAGGAAATTGTTAATCATTTATCCTAGGCATGTGTATTGGAGATTATAATTTTCTGTAGCTTATATGTTATAAAGCCATTTTCTTCTAGGAAAATCATTCAGAAATGAAACAATAGCATTTTAAAGATGACAATATCTTATGGTGTCCTATAAAGCACATCATTATTTCTAGGTCTTCATCCTCTAAACAATTTTGAGAATCTCTGGTTTAGAACAGTGGTGCGCAAGTGGAGCTGATTTTGGCCCCCAGGAAGCATTTGGCAACATCTAACAACATTTTTGGTTGTCATAACCAACCAGCTTGTGCTACTGGCACCTAGTGGACAGAGGCCAAGAATGCTGCTAAACATCCCATAATCAAAAGGATAGCCCACAACAAAGAATTATCTGGCCCAAATGTCAATAGTGCTAAAGTTGAGAAACTCTGCTTCAGAGCTATGATGATAAATGACTTATGAAATTCCTGATCTAACACCCATAGCTGAATGTCTAACATGGTTCTGATGTAAATACCTACTTCCAGATTTATTTTCAGAAAGCAAGAGGGGAAAAAAAGACCTCACAGAATTTTAACATGCGTCCACCTTCCCCTCCTCCTTTTTTAAAAATTACTCCTCCACTTAGTTTTTGAGAGTAAGCTGGTTGAAAAAAGCACCTACATTATTATGGTACAATGTCTACCCTCAGTTTATAGGTCAGCTCAAGTCATCAGCTAAGGTCCTCCAAATGTCTTCTACTTTCCATGGCAAATAACCTCCAGCTTTGGGAGAAAATTTTCTCACTTCTGACTGTGTTGGCATCCACACGGGTTTGCGTGGGGGACATGTCTGCAATCCTAGTCTGTACTCTCAACGGTCACCTGGCACGATGCTGGGCCTAGCGCAACGGGTCCACACATTCTTACTGTGTTCTATGATATACCGGGTGATGGTAAGCTATCAGTGGGAAATTAATTTATTTAGCCTTTCTACACTTCCTTTCTTTTCTTTCTGTGCTCTGTTGGCCTAGAAAAAATATTTCCTAAGTGCTGCTGGTGACAAGGTCTCACTAGCATTTCATGCTCTGTACTCAGAAACCATTTCAGTCCAAGGATCACACTCTTACGAGGCCTAAAGCAGTCTGATAATAAATGTTTCCACATTTAATCTAAATAGAAGAAACAGATTAGGGTGTCACCCTCCACCCCCAACACACCTCAGGAGCAAACTGTTCTTGTATACATTTTTAGGAAGCAGAAATGGCTAAGGAGGGTACAATAATTTGTAGACCTAAATCTACCATAACATCAATTGAATTAGTTCTTGATTTTATATGCTTTCTGGGGGGTTGTGGGAAAGGGAATAGAGGTGAAATTTGTTAAAAAGCGTTAGAGGACATTAAGTTACATTAACACTGATAGCTCTGAATGAGCTAAACACAGAGCTAACTGGTCCCATACTGACTGAATAATCAAAGTGCTGTACTGTTCAACGGAGGAGGGGTGATATGTAAAGATCAGTCTTGTCAACCGAAAAGACACACACTCAGTAAAGAACTGGTCTGTTTGAGCAGAATGAAAGTGTTGCAATACTTTGAGATTTGTGGCGGACTGGTTTTTAACTTTTAACTCACAGGCCTGATTTCTATTTTTTTAAGATTCTTCCACTTTCTATGCTTAAGGAGCTGAAATTCTACAGTGTCCTTTGCCAGGATACTGATTATATGTAAGTGGGAGATTTTTTTTATCAACAATAACTGTCTTGCACTGTGAAAATAGCAGCTTGACTCCCACATTCATTTAGCAGCAGGAGGCATGAAATGGATTGGCCCTTTTGAATTATTCCAGAAACGTGCTCCAGATGCATATAGATAGACCACTAAACATAAACCTCGTTGTTTCTTTCTTTTGCTTTGCTTCACTGCTAAGCAACTTTTTAAACTAAACTGGTATAGGATAAGTTCTTTATCATTACTGTCCTTCAGAATAAAGTTAAGTTTATCAGAAAGCAAAGCAATGTATGTTCCCCAAATACAATCTGATAAACCCTGTTGACTATTGAAATTTGTAACTGATAGGCTGCCAAACGCTGCCAATTTGCTGTGTGAGTCTTTTGCTCCTGAAGGATTTGTTCACTTGAACGGCTTAGTATTAGTTTCCTGTTTATCGTGGCATACGTTATACCAACGAGGTGTGCTGCTTACATCTCCTTTCTTCTTGAAGAACTTACCATTCAGCTGTGAGAAGTGCAGTTAGCTGGCAGGCTCCAGCGGCAGGGCCTTCAGAATCTGCCACAGTGTCTGAGATGAGGCCTGGGCAGTGCTTAGCCAACAACTGAACATGCAGCAGTAATAGGGGCTACCCATTTCTGCCCAAACCAGGACTCCTCTAATGGTCACTCATTGCTCGGTAGTTCTCTGTGGGGCTGGCTGAGACTGTCAGATCAACTTCACTGTCTGAAGGTCTGCCTGCCCCACTCCTGCTTCCTTCACTTTATCTTTGGCAAGGATAACCACTTAATAAACCTCTGGCCCTCCTAACTTCATCTCAGCATCTTTTTTTCAGGGGACCCAACTGATAGACAACATATAGATGTTGTTACCAAAATGGGAAGAGTGAAAAATTCTATGCTGCATTTTGAGCCAGTGGCCAGTGAACTGCAAACACTTCCTGGGGACCTTGACCACCAACGCCAACAACTCAGTTCATATATTGTGTTGTGATAGCACAAACTGGTATATCTGCTCTGATTGGGCAGTAGCAAAATCTCCCTGGTGTCCCTGGGGCCTCAAACCAGTAACCGTAACCATCTCTTGGGACCCTGAGGGTTAGTAAGGTCCACAGCCAGTGAGAATCCCAAAAGAGGATTAGCTTTATTCTCTTTCAAGTGATGTTGAAATTGGTTAGGAAAAGACTCCTCTGAACAGCAGGATGAGCTGCCTTGAAAGATATTAATTGCCGTTTCCCCGTGAGATTTGGGGAATTAAGCTGATGAAAGGAAAAGCACTCATAGGAAAGGGAATCCCTGTAAATTCACTAATTTAAACCAATTGGCTATTTTCAAATTATGTGTTTCAGTTGCTCTGCCTCCATGGACAAGCAAAATGCTCTACTTCAAAGTATTTACCCACTCCAAGCACTTCACTGCCTGCTGAGGGAAGAACAGAATGTATTACACCCTTCCCAGTGGGAGGAGGATGGAAGGAGCCATGTTTCCTTCTGCCATAAAGAACGTGCAAACAAAGGTAAACTCAGAAAGGAAAACAAAAAATCAAACCATGAAGAAAATATAAAACCTGGATTCCTTCCTTTTACCTGGTCCATCCTGGTAATCTCTGAACTTCTCCCATGGGTTGAATCCCATGGCCAGTCATGTCAACAGAGTCCCTGATAACACACAGGCTCCCCTGACCCCCTTGGTTGGAAGCTGATCATTAACACTGTTAACAATCCTTACCTGCTCAACCCTTACTCATTTGCTTTCCTTGTCCTATTCCCAGGTTACACAGACTGGATTTAGAAAGTCAGAGAAACACTATATCCACTTTAAATTCTGAGTATAGGAGGTCATTCTATTCAAAGGAACATTGCCACCAAGAAAAAGCCATTTAAAGTGAATCCACTTAAAACAGAACATAAATTTCATAGAAAAGAGTGAATAAAAGGGTCCATCAAGACTTTGTTTTTTGAGAAATGAAATAAAATTCATGAAAATGAATTTATTTTATCTTCCATTTAATCAAATTTAGGTTATAATTGCAATTATGCTCTAATTCTTAGAACAAACTAAAAATGAATGAAGCACTGATTGGGAGGGTTACATAATTTTCTTCAAAATGGAATCATAGTAGTATATGACAGTTTTAAAGAAGATGTAAGAATATTCGATGGCTTTAACATTTTATCAAGCGTCTCTCACAATCCTTTGAAATTCACACCTTTCCTTTTTGAAGTACCTATCATGTCACCATCCTTGTTGATTTTCCTTTTTTCAATTATTGAATGGTCTGCCGACTCCTTTGGCCATGGCTTAGGTATGTTTTGAGCAGAGATCTAATATCACTTTCATTGACTTCAAGAAATCTTGCATATTGTGCATCAGATACAATTTCTCACTTTGCAAGTAACTTGCATTCCTTTGACACGCGTCTTTCATCTCACTAGACTGGTGAGGAAGGCATTAATGGCTCGAGAGAGGAATATATGAGAGGGCACTAATCTTTAAAGTGGTTTATTCATCACTAAATCCTTTCTTGTAATAATGAACTTTCTTCCTTCTATAATCCCCTAACTGCTGGGAGCCAGTTAACAAAATCCCAGGTAGCCAGGACCTTGCTACTTAATTTCAATTAGTCCTTAAAGTTGCTGTACATTCTTTCAGACCTAGGATATTAAATTGGAAATTTTTTACCGATAAGGAATATGAGGCCTAGAGATACTAAGGTCAGTGGCAGAGCCAAGGATAAGGCCAAAGTTAGCCTACTCTAGGGTTTTATTCTTCAGACCACACTGTCTTACTGATCCCCTGTGCAGAATGAACTAAAGCAGAGAACACTAGGAAAGGAAACAGAAGGTGTATTTCTATTCTTGACCATGATGAAAACTCACTGTGGTCCTGGGCAAAGTCACTTAACTTTTCTGGGTTTCGATTTTCTCTGAGGTCTTGTACAACAGGAGATACTTATCGTTACTGGTTTGGGGCCCCAAGGACACCAGGAAGATTTTGCTACTACCTACTGAGAGAGCAGATCTACTAATTTGAGTGGTCACAACACAGTAGCTGAACTGAATCAGTGGTATTAAATGGTCAAGGTCCCCAGGAAGTGACTGCAGTTCACTGACCATTGGCTCAAAGGGCAATGAGTTCATGTCATCGCTCTGTTATCATTCCCGGGACCTCTCACCCCAATCCCAGTGCAATTCCCACATCTTGTCAGGTATGAGCATGGTTTTGTTAAAAAGAAACTACAGACCATCAGATATACCTTTCTACTACATGCACACCCCTTCCAGTCCAGTCTTTCATCATTCTCTCTTTTTTTTCCTTGTCTCAAGCTTCAGAAGGACAAGTTTCCTACTTTTAGAGGGCTGCCCTTCCACCTGGCTGTTAACCCTCTGGGACTCTGCTTGTTCAGTGTTCTTTCAGCATCAGTATCATCGGTCTCTTCCTTTGCACTGACTCAAGGAATCATGGGTGCTTGAGAAGTCACCTAACTGAAACCAACACTGGAGACTTGACTCCCTTCCTTCACTTCTCTGTGAAGCAGGAGTTTCTTCTTTAATCATGGGTACTTCAGTGACACCTACAAGTACTCTTTCTCCTCTGTTTTTTTAAAGGAAGCACAGATGTCTAGCATTCTATAAAAATCTTTACTTGATACCATATTCAATCTAATGATCATCTTATTTCTTTCCTTCTACACACCACAAACCTTTGAAACAAGGCATCTATGTCCACTCTCTTCTTGCCTACCACCCCCTTGTCCCCTGCTCAGAATCCCTTGCAGGGATCACTCCATAAATAAATTTCTCACTGGAAGGTTACCAACCCACTTGAAATTGTGAAATCATAAAATCGAAACATTTCAGAAGACATCTTTGACATTTATCCCAAGTCTCCCATTTTACGGATAAAGAAGAGCACATGCACAGTTTCACCAGTGGTCTCATTTGCCTTGATTCCCCTTGCAGCATTTGATACTGTAGATACTTCTCTTTTTCTGAACAATGTAGGTTAAATATAAAATCTTGTCAATCTGATTTTTTTTTTTTTTTTCCTGATCAGCTCAAAGAGAAGGCCTGAAAATTTCCTGAGGATAAACTACATCAGGCACAAAGACAAGACGACTATTCACATGTGTTTGTTTCAATCCAGATTCTTGGGGGAGATCCCTATCACCCCCTACCTACCCCTCTACCATAACCAGATTTCAAGTTACTTTCAAGCTGTTTTCATAATCATCAGAAGCTCTTGTTATTGCTGGAAGAATTTAATAGAAATGTACTCAGTCTCCCTCCTGTGGAGTTGAGCTGCTTATTCCTTAGAAAAAAATAACTATATATTGTTCTTCTGCTATAAATGAAGATATTCATTTGGTTAAATGATGACTCTAGGAACTAACATACCTTACTGTCAAACATTTTTCTCCTCTCTTTGAAAGGAAAATGCATCATTTTTCATTGCCAAGAGGTTCTCAGATGTAGGAACAATAAGGAGGAGAAGCAGGTCATCACTACCCACCAGAACAGGGATAGAGTGCTAATTTGAAGACGAAAAACTAACTTCTCTTCCCTCTTTGCTTGGGGGAAAACAGTCTGGATCTGTTCTCAAGTGGTTTGGGAATCTAGTGGCTATTTTTCAAGGCTCTCAAGACAGTGATATATCCTGAGGATGGGTAGAAACGATGGTGTGCATGTTTTAGACATATCTGTAACATCAAGACTCTCCAGGTACAGAAAGTGCCAGCAAAATACAGTTTTAATGGAACTGTTAGGTTTTCACGTAAATGCAATGGAACTGCCTTATCAGAAATCGCAAAGCCATTATGGCCAATTTATGTGGAAAATATATCATTCAATTTTATTCCTTTTATTCCCTTTGCATCAGGCAGCAATCAATAGCCTCACTGCTTTTTAATTACTAAGAGAAGCCCCATGAACTCATGGAAGCAGCTGGTGTGATATTTATTTGATGTTGATAAGAGTAAGCAAAAGTTTTACTACAGGATATATTTATATAAAATATATAAATATCTATACAATATATATTTACTTAAGATAAATATCTCACATATATTTATATATGATAATATATACTTATGCACAAATATAGTTTTAAAATATATAAAACAAGAAATATATGATAAATATAAAGTACATATATAAAATAGCTTTATCAAATATCTGTATCTATCAACTATCTATATTTATTTATCTACCTGTCCATCTCACATATACACAGTAGAGCATCACTTTATTTCACCTCTTTTTTTGTTAGAAAAAAGTAGGCCAGAAGATAAAAATAAGCAATGATCTTAGTTGTGCATGCAGTTATTTTCAGAATAAGGCAATCTTTCATCATCTTCCCCAGACTTTTGAAGGACAGGTAGAAATCAAGTTAAAAAGAAAAAGAGTACAGTCACATCAGTATGTCTGGTGTGGGCCACCCAAAGTCCAGTCCCCCTACACTCTATGTCTGAAAGAGGGCCTGTCCCAAACACTAGCTACAAGGGGAGCATGTTGGGTGGATAAATTATGTAGGGGGATTAGTTAAGACATGTGGGCTCAAGAAAGGAGGGAATTTAAGTAAGCATTACTCTGGCATTCAGAATATTTCTCCTTGATCTTGGGAGAAAGAAAATAAAAAGAATGATACTCTATTATATTGAAATAAGTAAACAAACTACCTGGCTGGGGAGAGCACCTTCATGAAAGTGAATTCTGAATTTAGACCTAGAATAAATCAGAGATCTATTGTGAGATAAATCAGCAAACTTACAGCATACTGAGTATTGCACACAGTACTGAGCATACAAATGGAGAAGGAAACATGGTCCCAGCCCTGTTGGAACTCACTCCCTAGTGGAGAAGGGCGACAAGGAAATGAATACCAAACAATAGCACCAGAAGAGCACTTCAGGAGAACGCCGTGATTGCTACTGAGGGCAGGGGACTCAAACATCTAATTAAATTTTTGAGTGTGGTGAGGGGGACACAATTTGAAATAAATGCAATCCTATGGCTAGAAGAGCAAAGGGGGTCCAGCTCCATGAATAATTCACTACTGAGAGAGACAGTCAAGGCTTGTTTCTTCTGTACTTTGTCAAGGCAACTTTAACCTATTTTGTGAAGCACCTGACTTATTTCTGGAAGATACTGTAGACTTAATGTTTAGGAAAGGGTTTTGACCCTTTTTAATAAAGTGCTGACTTTACAAATTGTGCTCCTCACATAAGGTAGTGTTCTGGAAAGTGAAGTAATTTAAGAGGCTTGTACACAAAGAAAAATTCTTTCAGTACTTCATGTTAGCCCCTGAATTGGGCGAATAGGGTGTGTTCACACTGTACTTTAATAACAACTTATTCACTGCTGTATCAAGGTGTTTGCCCTTCAGTAGCAGACAAAAGACAGAACATCCCATTGTATGTCCATAGGATAAGAACAAGGAAAATGTGGTGGACTAAAATTTTGAGTAATAGAAATACTCTAGTTAACTTAATGATAACTAGAAAAATTTCCTTATTTTGTTTTGTTCATTTATTATTGGTCAAAGCACATAATAAAAAGTCACTGAAAATATTTTACTAATTTTTGATGGTTCATAATGATGTATTGTTTCAAGTTAACATCCTTACCACTAACTATGATTACAGAGCACAGGTGAGAAGACAGGAGACCCAGGTCACTCCCTGGAGGCTATTTTGGGAAATAATCCCCAATATTTCCTTATTTGATTATCATACACTACTGGGCAATAAGATTACAGTTAATAGACTATTCCATTTCAGTAAATACATTTTACTACATTTACATTTCAATTCAAAGACAACCTAAAAATGTTACGTAATTAAAATAGCACTTCTTTATCTCAGAATTTAAAAACATTCAGAATTGTTTCAGTCTGGCTATTCTTATACGCCATTAAAAAGCAGAATGTATTCAGAATAACTTCTTCAAAATGTTTTAATAAGTATTTCAATGAATGCTTCCTACTACATTTCTTCAAACTACTGAATATATAACTCAAAGATTACAATACAATGTATTAGCAACAAATAAATCAAATGAAATATTTATACCCTGATAACTATTGAAAGGCATAGGTTGGGATTGTGTGGGATACGAAGTAGTCTAAGACACTAGTGAAAATTAGGTCTGTGTTTATATGCCGTCCATTCAAAAAAAAAAAAAAAAAGGAATTAAGACAGCTAAGTTGGGTTAGTGCAAGCTGCTCTGAGAGATGCAGAGTTTGCTACGATTTTGAGGTTGGGTGCCTGACATAAGTCCCCAATGGTAGCTGGGAACAACTGTTCCCAGGGTGCTAGGACAGAATTAATTACTACATTGGGATGGTGTTCTGTGTGTTCCTGCTTACTTTCTTTGGTGGTCCCATGGATGTAGGAAAGATGCTCTATTTGTTTTTTCTATCTGTTCTTCTCATGGACAATTGCTCCCTTCCTCCACTGCCCTGGAACCTCTGGACAACGTCCTCTCTTCACGCTGCCCTAATGAGGAGGCACGCCCACCACCAGGCTCCTAGTCAGCCTGCAGTTTCAGTATATCTACATGTTTTTTATGATTTTCCTTATATATCTTGAACTCTTATATTTCCAACTCTTCGACATTTAGCATTCCAAATTAAGCATTTCTGTCTTATTATCTGCTGTGGACAAAGGCAGCAGTTATTAAACGATTGCACAATGCTGTTTCCATAAATTCTGTCTGAGCAAAATGATTCAGTGGCTGGAATGCCCCCCTACTTTGAAAAGTTACTGAGTCATTGCCAGCTTTGTCTTCTTGGATTGGCCTATTCTGTCTTATAAGGAAAGATGGTAGGCTGCAGAGTCTCGGTCATGATTGTGCCAAACCACACAGGAAATTCTAAAATCTCAGCTATTTTCATTTAACAAATATTTATTGATAGTTTTGCAGTGCTGGATGTTCCTGGGCTCATGACCTAATCACTACCTATGTCCCCAACACCCACATTCTGCCTGACATATAGCAGGCTCACAGTGAAGTGCATCAAACAGATCTGTAAAGAATAAATGGCTCCTTATCTAGAAGGAGTTTACGAAGTTTTTGCTCCCTGGCCCTAAAGACATAAAAAGTTAAATAATAATACATGGTAAGATATATCCTCCCAGGGAACAGGATGACTCCAGAGATGCTGGTGATACTGTGGTTCTGTCTTTTCAGCTACACTGCCATCCCAGAGGTGACAGGGGCATGGATGAAGTTCTGAAAATGAAAGGACACAGCCAGGGTGGTCTCCACTGACAGTGCCCTAGAGCCCTGCGCACTGGGATTGTGCAGGGAGGGCTTCTGGGATGGCTCAGGTAATGGTCCAGACTGGGAAGTAGGCAATGAGCAGTCACAAGCTGGTCCAAGGCTGAGCTCAGGACTGTGACAAGGGGCTTAGCATGAACAGAACGGCCAGTTGACAGAGACCCAGGGACCAGAGTCAGGGAGGTGAGGGTAGCTGGAGGAGAGAATTAGCCCGCTATACAACTGCCCTTTATGGTAACATAAGCAAATGGAAACAGAGCTGATGTGGGTCCTTCATTTGTTACTGCATTTTCCATAAAGCATCACTCTCAAATATGTGAGACCCTTGAGCAAATTTTCAAATCTCTGGCCCTGGCATTAGACTTTATTACAATACTCAGGTATTTTTAAAACAGATGAAACGGCCATGTTGAATTTTTTCCATAGATGGTCTGTAAACACATTTTATAATACTTAGACCAAACAATGTTTTTGTTCTCTTCCTCCTTCCCCCAGCAAGATTCTCTGCAGTGATTGGGAGGGAGGGAACACTTAAGACATTAATTCTGTGGAGACAGTGTTACTAGGACGCCACATTTTTTTGTTGACTCAAGTCACAAAAGCAGAAAAGCTTACTTAATTGAGAGCATATTCTGCATATCCCATACCCACATGTAATACTAACAATATCTTCATGTTTTTCGCCTAAGGTAGACAATACTTCTAGAAAACACCCAACGGTTGAAAACATTTAATATGCCACTCCCCACATTGCTTCATTTTTACTCATCAGACTAATTCTTTCTTTTTCCCTATCTCAGACTTTTAAAAATTAATTAATTAATTATTTTGTTTGTTTTATTGGAGTATAATCGCTTTACAATGTTGTGTTAGTTTCTGCTGTAGAACAAAGTGAACCAACTATATGTATACATATATCCCCTTCCTCTTGAGCCTCCCTCCCACTCCCCCACCTCCATCCCACCCCTCTAGGTCATCACAGAGCACCGAGCTGAGCTCCCTGTGCTATACAGCAACTTCCCACTAGCTATCTGTTTTACACATGGTAGTGTATCTATGTCAGTGCTACTCTCTCAGTTTGTCCCACCCTCCCCTTCCCCGCCTGTGTCCACAAGTCATCAGGCTAATTCTTAGTGGTCTTGCCTAAGAGTTGGCAAACTTGTTCTGTAAAGGACCAGCTAGTAAATATTTTTGGATTAGTGGGTCACATACACTCTGTCCCAACCACTCAAGCCAGTGTAGCAGAAAGCAGACAAGGGCAATATGTGACAGATGGACAAGGCTGTGTTCCAGTAAAACCTTATTTATAAAAATAGGCGATGGGCTGATTTGTCTTAAAGGCCATAGTTTGTTGATTCCTGGTCTAGCCCTTCAATATTAAAATTATATTAAAATTATTATGTTTACATGAAAAGAACAAAACATCTCAACACACATTATTTCTATCCAACTCTACCTCACTTTATGAAGGTAGTAACTGATACTAGTATATATACGTATTATTAAAAACATGCCAAAATACCTAACAGCCAAAAGACTTAGGTTTCATCCTTTATCTTTCAAATATGTTTAATACAGACCAGCATCAAGGAAAATTTCAGAGAAAATCTGTCAAGAAGAGTCCAGAAAAAAAAAAAAAATCCAGCTTGTCCAAATTTGTGAACTCCAAGACTAATCTTATCAGATATTCAGAAAAGCATATAAGCCACACTACTTTGGTAAAATATGTCTTGAAAAATAAATCAGAGAAGAAGATGATATTCTCATATGCATCTAGATGAATTTCAAATCTTATTATGGAAAATGGTAAAAGAATGATCTAGGCTCTTCTGTAACATTTTTCTTTTTAATTGCAGAGACTTTCAGAGAGTACAAATCAGCAAATGATTCCCCTACTTTATAGGATAGAAATCCACAGAAAGTAACATTCTGAGAAGCCACGTGCTTCTGTTTGAATAGCAGCAGACCACTGAAGGTACATATTTGATTCTAAGTTTCCTGTAGCCAAGGGGTTGGCATTTGGTGGAACATGAATGGGGATGTGTAAAGTCATCATTAGGCCATAGGAGGAGGCTCTGGCAATTGTGGTATGCCCATTCGTGGCTGGACAATGACTTGTGAATCTGTCACTTGCAGTAAAGAACTAGCTTATTAAAGAGGACACAAACAGATGGAGAGATATATCATTGTTCTTGGATTGGAAGAATCAACATTGTGAAAATGACTATACTACCCAAAGCAATCTACAGATTAAGTGCAATCCCTATCAAACTACAAATGGCATTCTTCACAGCACTAGAACAAAAAAATTGACAATTTGTATGGAAACACAAAAGACCCTGAATAGCCAAAGCAATCTTGAGAAAGAAAAACGGAGCTGGAGAAATCAGGCTCCCGGACTTCAGACTATACTACAAAGCTACAGTAATCAAGACAGTATGACACTGGCACAAAAACAGAAATATAGATCAATGGAACAGGATAGAAAGCCCAGAGATAAACCCACGCTCACATGGTCACCTTATTTTTGATAAAGGAGGCAAGAATATACAATGGAGAAAAGACAGCCTCTTCAATAAGTGGTGCTGGGAAAACTGGACAGTTACATGTAAAAAATGAAATTAGAACACTCCCTAACACCACACACAAAGATAAACTCAAAATGGATTAAAGATCTAAATGTAAGGCCAGACACTATAAAACTCTTAGAGGAAAACATAGGCAGAACACTCTATGACATAAATCACAGCAAGATCCTTTTTGACCCACCTCCTAGAGAAATGGAAATTAAAAAAAACAAAACAAATGGGACCTAATGAAACTTCAAAGGTTTTGCACAGCAAAGGAAACCATAAACAAGATGAAAAGACAACCCTCAGAATGGGAGAAAATATTTGCAAATGAAGCAACTGACAAAAGATTAATCTCCAAAATTTACAAGCAGCTCATGCAGTTCAATATCAAAAACAAAACAACCCAATCCAAAAATGGGCAGAAGACCTAAATAGACATTTCTCCAAAGAAGATATACAGATTGCCAACAAACACATGAAAGGATGCTCAATATCACTAATCATTAGAGAAATGCAAATCAAAACTACAATGAGGTATCACCTCACACCGGTCAGAATGGTCATCATCAAAAAATCTACAAACAGTAAATGCTGGAGAGGGTGTGGAGAAAAGGGAACCCTCTTGCACTGTTGGTGGGAATGTAAATTGACACAGCCACTATGGAGAACGGTATGGAGGTTACTTAAAAAACTACAAATAAAACTACCATACGACCCAGCAATCCCACTACTGGGCATATACCCTGAGAAAACCGTAATTCAGAAAGAGACATGCACCACAATGTTTATTGCAGCACTATTTACAATAGCCAGGACTTGGGAGCAACCTAAGTGTCCACTGACAGATGAATGGATAAAGAAGATGTGGCACATATATACAATGGAATATTACTCAGCCATAAAAAGAAACGAAATTGAGTTATTTGTAGTGAGGTGGATGGACCTAGAGTCTGTCATACAGAGTGAAGTAAGTCAGAAAGAGAAAAACAAATACTGTGTGGTAACACATATGTATGGAATCTAAAAAAAAAAAAAGGTTCTGATGAACCTATGGGCAGGACAGGAATAAAGATGCAGAGGTAGAGAATGGACTTGAGGACACGGGGAGGTGGAAGGGGAAGCTGGGACAAAGTGAGAGAGTGGCATGGACACATATACACTACCAAATGTAAAATAGATAGCTAGTGGGAAGCAGCTGCAAAGCACAGGGAGATAAGCTCGGTGCTTTGTGACCACCTAGAGGGGTGGGATAGGGAGGGCGGGAGGGATGGAGACGCAAGAGGGAAGAGATATGGGGACATATGTATATGTATAACTGATTCACTTTGTTATAAAGCAGAAACTAACACACCATTGTAAAGCAATTATACTCCAATAAAGATATTAAAAAAAAGAAGTAGCCTAACATATACTTGCATTTTGTGAAATTCTGTGACATTCTGTGAACAATAATGGTTACTTCTGCTGGCTCAGGATAGGAACCGTCACTTAGGATTTGAGGGACTAAGTCAACCCAGCTCGTGTCCATTATTACATGCTCACTGAGAACAGAAGTGACTAAAACAAGATATTTTGCCTCCATAATTGGAGAGAGCATTTAAGAATTTTATTTCAAAAGTATCTATGCTTATGGTTCCTTAATCTAGACTACTTGGAGGTTATAAAATGCAATAAAAATTTCTGACCACTTGGCCGTAATGGGAATTTCCATCTCTAACAGTAATATAACACCTTTTTACAAAATGCTTAAGAGTTATAAAGTACTTTATAGTTCTAGAACAAATAGTTCATTTGATCCTTAACATTTCCTGGTAAGGTAGATGGAACAATTACTACTATTCTTCTCTGATGAGTCCACAGATGCAGAGAAGCTACACAGCTGGTTTCCTGACATGCAGTGAGGAGAAGAACCGTGACTCAAAGCAAGCAATCTCTCTACTGACTGCACCGTGCCCCTTCCCTTTCAGGATCTTTGTGGATTTGCCTCTTTCGATACCAGATGCTAATGTATGGCTGAAAAATGATGATGCTTACAATGCAGTATCTTGGCTGGGACGGAATAATAGGGACAGTGATTGAAAAATGACTCTTTTTTTATGTAGCAACTACCAGAAATGTGCCTCATCAACAGCTTTATGGCCTAATTCTTTTTTTTTTTTTTTTTTTTTAATTTATTTATTTATTTTTGGCTGTGCTGGGTCTTCGGTTCGTGCGAGGGCTTTCTCCAGTTGCGGCAAGTGGGGGCCACTCTTCATCGCGGTGCGGGGACCGCTCTTCATCGCGATGCGCGGGCCTTTCACTATCGCGGCCCCTCCCGTTGCGGGGCACAGGCTCCAGACGCGCAGGCTCAGTAGCCGTGGCTCACGGGCCCAGCCGCTCCACGGCATGTGGGATCTTCCCAGACCAGGGCTCGAACCCGTGTCCCCTGCATTAGCAGGCAGATTCTCAACCACTGCGCCACCAGGGAAGCCCATATGGCCTAATTCTTAAATAATATAGTACGCTGTATTGTAGGAGAACAATTAGAATTTAGTAAGTACCTGTTGAAGTGAACTGATGTCAGGAGACCAGAGTCCAGAGAGACTAGGTAAATCATTGACTAAATGAATTGGTTTTCTCCATATAATAGGGGAAAAACTGCACCTACCTGCTTCACAATGAGTTAAGGAGCTCAACTAAGAAAACAGATGTGAGACAATTTAGGATTAAATAGTACCTAATTCACTCAACAAATATTTACTGAGTAGCCATTGGGAGCTAAGCACTGTGATAGATGCTATAATGGGATTAAGCACAAACTACCCTACGCCAATGGAAACCAAATCTTCATAATATATGGAAAACTGTTAGGAACTTCAGGGATCACAGACAAATGGAGTTGAGGAAAGACAGATCAATGAACACGGTAACAACTTACAACGATGGATAGGCTTACTCTCAAAAAGGAGCAAATCATTCACTGTCCAGTTACAATGTAAAGGCTGAAATACATAGACTTTTGAGTAGATGCAGTAACGTGAACCACATACCTGATTTCAAAGATTTAGTATGCAGTAAAAGAACGAAATATCTCAATTTTTAATCCTGATTACATGTTAAAATCATATTATTTTGGATATACCAAGTTAAATAAAACGTTATTTAAACAGATGTCACCTGTTTCTTTTTACTTTTTAATGTGGCTACTAGAAAATTTTAAATTACTAAGAAGCCTGACTTATCATATTTCTTTTGGACAGCGCTGTTCTAGAAGACGTATTACGGCCAAAAGAAAAGTCCGGGCAGCGTGTGGTTCTGAAAAGGCTAATCATGGTGTATGCTGACTTTGTGAGGCGTGGACCAAAGATACAAGAGAGAATGAGCCAAGTGTCATCAAACCCACAAATCACAACAATTCTGATGGCTTACGTGGGAACACAGCTATAGTCAGGAGGAACCTGCAAGGTATTGCTGGGGATTCCAAAGTCAATGGGTTGAAAACTAAAAGAAGCGAGGGCACAGGAATCATTTTATTTCTCCTTCCAGCTGAAGCACAAATATTTGAGGGAGAAATAAGTCTATGAAATGCTTGTTAGAACTGAAGTCCAATGTATCTCCAGCACTTCTCCTCCAGCAGTCAGTGACTATTTTACACACATACACTCTACCTAGAATAATGCTTTATTCAGCTGACAGAGCTCCTTGGTACGTGCAACCAAACTAGTTAATACTGACAATCCACTTACGTTACTTATCTCCAATAAATGTTCAGAAAATAATTTATAGTCTCTATGCCCCACACAATTATCAACCAGAATACTGAAGGGACCCGTAGGGATTCAACTGCAAGTGCCCCACAGGAGGCCCATGTCGCACTGAAGTCTCAACACCCAGCCCAGTACTGGTTACACAGTAAGTGCCCAATAAATATTCATTAAATACATAAAAAGTGGTAGTATATTAGAAGGTAAAAGTCCACACCTAGACAATACGGAAAAGGCCGAAACCAGGAATTTTAGACTGGTAAGCCTACTGCTGCAGAGGGATCATCAAACAGATGGGGGTGAGCACTTAGAAATGAAGAGCCGGGAGCCAGAAAAGGCCTCCTAAAACCAAGTCACCCAGATGGGCCATTATTCTTTTTTCACCCCGCCTCTACATGTGCAGAGAATGACTTAAGTAACAGAGTAAATCTTGATGTTCACAAGACCTTTGACAAAATCTCTTATTACACCTTTTTAAAATATGGAGAAATAGCAGGCATAATGACACAGCAGTTCTAAGATAGTAATGAGTAGAAAAATCGTAAAGACAGACTGGTGGTTGAGAGATCGAGGTCAACTTAAAGAAATAGTGTACCAGGAGTCCCTCTGGGTCAACGTTTTTCTTCGGTGAGTTGGGAGAAGCATGAGAGGCATATTTGCAAGTACCATGAAAGTAGCAGGGATAAGTGTAACACTGGATGTGGTTCAGAAGACCCTAATTGGGCTAGAATATCTGAAAACAGCATGATGAAATCTAACAGGAATAAATGTACGTGGTATGATTAGGTATACAAATGAATCATAATTAGAAATAAAAATACATAAAAATGAAATAAATGTAGGATGAGGGCAATTTGGTCTGACAGCAGCTCAGCTATTTATCAGATCGCCACCAGTGCAAGGTGAAAGCTCCTTAGAATGTCAATGCGAAGGCAAGCTGCATCAAAAGAAATGCAGTTCTGAACACAGCTTTTTGTTAGTGCTCTTATATTTTCTATCAGCCAGTCCACATTTGGATCATCGTGCCAAGAAGAATTCTGAGGAACAAAGGAGAACAAAAGCAGGAATAATTGAAGGGATTAGAGATGCGTTCTGAAGAGAAGGCCTACAGATGATATATTAGAAACCTTCACGTTCTTAAGAGCTTTCAATCAGAAGTGGTAGGGTACACTTTGTCTGTTTTCCAGAAGGTACTTTTTTGAGGAGGGGAGGGAGTCACAGATCTTTAGAGAATCTGATAGAGCCATGGGCCCTGCCCCCCAGGAAAAAAATGTACACACATACGTTTTACAAACAGTTTCAGGGGGTTCTAAACCAGATTAAGAACCCCTAGCTTAGAAGTTATAAAGACCTAGGTTTCTGTTTCATATTAAAAACTTATTTCTCCCTCGACCTCTAAAGCAATACTCCTAATCAGGAAATTGAGAGAATTCCTATCCTGGGCAGAGGTGTGGGAGAGCAGTTTGGAGCTGGTCACCTGTAGGGTCCCTCCCAATTCTAGGATTCCCTAATCTAAAAGGAATTTTTGAATAATTTCACAGGATTAAGGCAAATATTTAAAACACTATTTGTTATTGTCATTCACCTTACTATTTTAAATATACTCAATGCCCATTACACTCCAGAAATAGAAACAGGATCAAAACAAAGGTCATCCAAGCACTCACATAATTTATGAGACACATCTGACAAGGATTTCATTCACTGGATGCACAACCACAATGGCAGCAGGTATACAGAAATTATTTCTTGTCTCCCAAACAATAAAATATTTCCCTCCACAAGTTGCTTTTTGAAAAACTTGGCTGCACTAAGGGCGGTGGTAGCAGAAGCCCTACAGCATTTGCAATATCAGCTCTTGTTTTGTATTTGGTTACAAGGATTTTTTCTAAGCAGCTGGTTTATATCATCATCACAGGGCATACCTGTGAGTTATTCATTAGCAGCATTACGTAATTTCTATATTCTGAGTTTATTTTCTAGGTAACTCATTGCTGTCTAAACCTGATGAGCTTTTGCACATTAGCTAGAAAGGAGGAGAAGAGATACAGCTCAACGTTAATTCTATCCTTAAAGGGAAATAAGCAAATGAAAGTACTTGATAGTGATGCTTACTTCTTTAAAACTCAGGTTCTCAGAAATCCTAAGCAGGAAAAGTTTTCTATTATTCTTTTGAGATATTTTTCCTGGATTTTGCTTGACTTTCTTCTATTTAAATTCCTACCACTAGTTCTGCTAATAA
This sequence comes from Balaenoptera borealis, assembly GCF_965194805.1. NCBI lineage: Eukaryota > Metazoa > Chordata > Mammalia > Artiodactyla > Balaenopteridae > Balaenoptera > Balaenoptera borealis. The sequence goes on from NC_138863.1 coordinate 63,725,505, forward strand.
TCTTGAAAGAGCTCCAATCCTGAAATAATTATAGATGCATTATATTCAAAATTACTTCAATGTTTGCTACCTACAATCATATAAAACTATAATACATTTTATATATGCCTGTTGCCAATACACAGCACTGCTGCTGGGATACGATTTTCATAATAAGTAAGTGTGCGAAAGAGCTGCCAGCCTCAAGGAGAAGGGGTGTGTGTGTGTGTGTGTGTGTGTGTGAGATTAATTTGTTTACGGAACCTCAGTGATAGATGTTACTCACTTAAAAGCTCCAACTTTATTTTCCTATTGGACTGGAAAGGCAGCCCTTCATTTCTCCACTTTCTCCAATTTCCATTGCTGTCATTTCCCATTCAGATCAATTTCTCAAAATGGAAAAAAATCTGCCATCAATGGTAGACTTTAAGTGATATGGAGGGATCATTTTTTTCTAGAAGTAATAGCCTTCCATAAAAATGAATGACAGTGGACCTATTTTCTATAGAAAGGATTGTCAAATTCCATCCAAATCTGTCATGTCTTTTTCTTAGCTAATGACATCCAGACATTAAGGGGTCAGAGATAATTTTAAGGGTTACTTTTGAGTTATACTTTCCATTTGCTTTAGTTATAAATGCAGCTGATGAGGAGAATTATACAGGACAGTGGTTCTCAAACTTTAATGTGTAGCAGAATCATCAGGAAGGCGTATCAAAATCCAGATTGCCAGGCCCCATCTCCAGAGTCTGCGATTCAGTAGGTCTGGGGTGGGTGGGGACCAATAGGTTGCATTTCTAACAAGTTCAGAGGTGACAGTTGCTGCTGCTGGGGGTCCAGGGACAACCCTTGGTGAACCCCTGGTACAGGATGATCCCTGATATCTAACTGATTGCAACACCATATTTCCTTTCTTAATTCAAACTTTCATGGCTAAGGTTTTTGAATCATACTCTAGATTGGAGCCTAAAATGGCAGGCAGCTTCCTGTGGCTTAAGAACCTACATAAGTCACATCCTTCTCTAACGATCCTGTGGAAAATATCCATAAAGAATGCAACCCCCTTCTGGAAGAAGAAATCAAGCTGTTTCTTAAGTCCCTCCCTCGCTTTCTTTAAACTTCTTACTAAGTATCTGGAGTGAAATTCAACAGGAAAATGGTTCATAAAACCTATCTGCACGGGGCGCCTTTATTGGAAAGAAGACTGGCATACTCACCAGAGAGGAAATATACCCAGTCGTGTGGTGATAAAAACCATGGCAAACATAACAAACAGGAGATCACAAATTTTCTGAAACTTGGCGTAATTTGCCATTTTGGCAGCCTATGAAAGGAAGAAATGTGACAGATTAATTTAGTTAAATTGATAAATGAAAAGCTTCTTTCAATATGCATGAGTCTCCTTTAAGATATAACTTACCAGAGGCATAAAATTGCCTGCTACTTTGAAATGTCATGCATCATGCATCATATTTATAAATTACCCATAAGTCGAGTGAAATGTGATATTAACCATAAGTAGAACTACTGACTGTCAGAGATTTAATAAAATATTCAGCAACCTGAAAAATTCAATTATATGGTTGATTTCAGGAAAACAGAAAAATACGAAATTCTTGCATTACAGATGATATTAGCAAGCCAAAGACGCCAAAACAGGAATTTGGCATAAGAGGTCAAAATAGAAAGTGCTACATAATCCTTTAAACTTTTAATGAGTCCCAAACACTAAGGTCACGAACTTTATAGAGAATATTGAGCCTTCCTGCATTTTTTTCCCCCTTTCTACTTAGAATTATAGGTTTTCCTTAAACAGGTATAAGGAGTGCTCTGGGGAGAGAGTTTCTTGGCTTATCCTCACAAATTTAGAAATGAAGAATGTGTCAAGATCACGTTATTTCAGCGAATCCACTTAGGTATAATTTTCAAATTTACATTAATGGGTCATTTTCTAGATGAAAGTCACTAATGTTCAGAATGTCTGTGAGAAGTACACTAATAATTTATGGTAGTGATTTAAGTGACCACTTTTTATATTACAAATTAGTCGAAGGAAGAAATACATCCCTTTCTCTACCATCTACTTTTTAAAAAAAATATTTATTTATTTATTTGGCTGCACCGGGTCTTAGTTATGGCACTCGGGATCTTCGTTGCCGCCTGCGGGATCTTTAGTTGTGGCATGCGGGATCTAATTCCCTGGCCAGAGATTGAACTCGCGCCCCCTGCATTGGACGCGCGGAGCCTTAACCGCTGGACCACCAGGGAAGTCCCTGCCATCTACTTTTTATAGATGATTCTAAGTAAGAACAGGTGACACTGAAAACTTAATTGTCCTTGATTACTGCTTTTTACATTTTCACATATAATTCACAGTACCCACACACAGGGTTATAAACTGAAGAGGTCTTTTAAATTCATAACATTATTTTCCACTTCTTGTAAAGTTAAATTAGCTGAGTCAAACTTGAAAGGATTGTTGACATTATCCACAGAAGCTATAATTTAATAGCTTTAAGTAAAATACAAAGCTATGAGAGAAATATATTCCTAAGGGGAAATATCTATTAATTGAGTGGAAGCCAGGATTATGAACTTTTAATTTCATGCATACTTTGGATGTGACACCACAACTTATACTAAGAAAGAAAAAAAGCATCGTCTGCCTCCTTCTGGCTACGTAAACCATGTATTTTTTCTTTTACATTCATTCACCAGTATTCAATAAAAAAAGCATTAAACATCCATTTTTCTGAAATGTCTAAGTCATAGATTCCACTTTGAAGAGTCAACATATCTCATTATTTGGATATTCTCAAGCATTATTTTATGATGTCAAAGAGAATCCAAGTGATGAAGAACATTTGCTTTTAAGCCACATGACTGGGATTTCTGGATTATTTTTCTTTTCTAGATAAAAGTGGTGGATGATGATTCAACCCACATTTTCTGAATTATGGCTCTGCCAAGCATTATGCCATCCATTTCCCCAGACATTAGAGTTGGCAGATTATACAGGATTGACTTCAAAACTGTATATTGCTATATAAATTTCTACCTCCAAGCACACTTAGGATTTAACCACATGGTAACTGATTTTCAGGAAATTGCCTTTATACTAGTTTTATTTCTCCTTTAAAAAAAATGTGCTGAATAGAATCTAGCTTGAATCACTTAAAAACCTTAGCTCCAAACTATCATCTGACATATCCAGCCCATTAGGACTACTTCTCTGTTTCATAACCTTATAGGGACTAGAGTCTTTAATGAAGTGCTGTATACACTTCAAACCTTGACTAATTGCCTTTATAGCAGATTCAATTTTATGGCCTGGAATTTCTGCTTATATTGGAATAACAAATAATTACTTGAGGGCACCTCTATTCTACATTCACAGTGATAGCACATGCTTCAAAGGGGCAGACCTGTGGGCCAACAGGAATAAAAAATAAGCGTACAGATTCTAAGACCCATTTCTACATGGAATTTGTACTCTGGTAAGTTCATTTTTGACCAGTTATATAAATTTCTTAGGACTAAAATGAAAAAACTATAGTTATATAACCTTATTGAGTATGTCTCTTCATGGAGGCCATGATTAAATACCACATCAAAATTTTACTTGGGATTTTATCTTTTGAAATATGCTAGAAGCATTTTTCTTTTTTTTTTTTTTTTTGCTACTTTAGTAATTTTAAGTGATAATGGTTTAGAAAGTTAATCAAAGTGCAACCAATATTTCCTCAGATATTCTTAATACTTACATGCATAGAAAACAGTTTTTATATAAAATTTGTAATTCATATATACTTTCACTATAAAAATACTAGGATAATATGTATATTGGTAATAAAAACTATGACTACTCATTAATTTCATCAGGATGTACAACTACTATTACTAACTAAACTGAGTTGTATACACTTCCCAGATAAATCAGTGTGAAATCTGTAACACTAGAAACAAAACCTATTCAAATAGTAATTTTCCTATTGTAAAACACTCATTTCTTAAGTGTGGAAGGGTTAAGGTTTTCACTATTCTATTAATAAAGAATGCTAACTTGGTGAATGTTTTTTGCACACCACTTTATATACTAAAGTCTCACTTTCACCAATTTAACCTACAAAGAAACACTCTGCAGTTTCAAAGCAGTCATGTACTAACTTCTCCCAGCACCATCTATCAGACCCTAGAAAAACTGATGATCTGGGGGATTTCCTGAATTCCAGATTTTGTATTCTTATAGATGAAAGAAAACTTTTACCTCTAGAAGAGCGTCGGCTGAATCATGGAGACAGAGGACTAGGGTCCCTACTCGGGCCATGTTGTTGACATATGAAAAGGTAATCAAAAAAATAGATACAAGGTGATGCAGGAACATAACGCCAAAGTCCTGGGAAGGAGAAGACACAGGCATGTTAGTTAGGACTTCGCAGCAACACAGCTTTTCCATTCATCTATTCAACCATTCATCCAATAATTTTAAGGCTCTCTATGGGCCCAGCACTGGGAACACTAATGTGAGTAAGAGATAGTTCCTATACTTTGAGAGTTTACTGATTCCTGGGAGAGAAACACAGGACACCAGTGACTGTGGAAAATGTGATCAACACCAGGACGAAGGCCAAATCATAAAGGGTGTTTTGTACTAAGCCAAGGAATCTGAAGCTACGGGAGAAACTGCCATAGGATTTGGTGAATGAAAAATATTGCCTGCCGTATCAGTAAACAAAGGATGTTGCAGCCATCAAGCCATCACATTACAGCCTCCCCTAGAGTGAGCCCTGAGGAAACTCAGGATGGAAACGGGATGCCCCCCATCTAGCAGTCAGCTGCTGCAGCCATCCCTGACAGTGTACCCTGAAGAGACTCAAGATGAGAAAGCACAGGATACTGGCCCCAGATAGCTGAGGTGTATAGCAAAGGAATGATTCCAGGGAGTCCAGACTCTTGCATCTTCCCATACATAGAAAAGAGCTAAATTCCTTAACTTGAGGTATCTGGTTTTCTTTAATTAACAGTAATCTTTTGATGTTCCGACTACCTGGTGTTTGATGCAAAAAATCCTATATATTCTGGCTCCCCCTTTGTCTCGTCGGAGCAATCTCTCAGAGTGATTGGAGATGCTCTGTCCCCAGCTTAAGGACTCAGTTTTGTCCGTCATTTATTTGACGATTTGAGAATTATGTTTTATTACATAATTCTCAACTTTTAGGTTGTGCATTTTTTTTCAGTCGACAGATTTTAAGCAAAGAAAGGTATTACTTGGATTTGTGCTTTAGGAAAATCTTTTGGGTAGCAGTGCAGGTCCAACTAGACCACGTCTCTGGCTATGAGTGGCTGGGGATTTGGCATCCTTTTCCTGGAATATGCCCAATGGGATGTTAAAATAAGAATCATAACATGTTGGCATTTCTGATGGGTCCTACACAAACAAGCTCTCAATTTTAACCATTATCCATCTACAGTCATTAGAAAAAAATAATTGGCAAAAGTAATGGTAAGCTGGCCATCCTCATTTTGGTCAACTTCAAGGGAGCTGCTTCTTGGCCCATGTGAAAAGATCATCTTTCTCTGGTACTGATTTATCTCCTGGCCACCTGGTTTATTGTAACATGGAATTTCTGTTGCTTAGAAATGTTGTCTCTCTTACTGATATTTTTACTCTTATTTAATCTGAATTTCTCCCAGAGTAAACTTGAACTTCTCTGGGGCTTAAATGCCAGGACTAGCCCTGGCTAGCCCTGATGATCTACTTGAAACCATGGAGAAAGAGGACTACTCTCTTATGGGCCATTCATGTAGAGATAAATTAGCCAAAATGAGACACATATTTTGCAACTGAGAGAGAGAGAAAAAGAGAGCACGTGTGTGCACACATACATACTCTGTTGATGTCAAACAGTTTGGGGTCTGAAAGGTCAACTATGATGACTTTTAAATGGTTTTAAAACATTTAAACAATATTTTTTGTTTAGATCCTGAAGGTAACTAATGATAATCTGTAAGTAATGAAATATGGCTCCTATTAGGTCATTTTTCCATTTATTTCATTGTATAGCTCCCATATTGAAAAAATTTCCAATTATTTGATTTTAATTTATATAACTTAAACCTATAAAGCTATGGATTTTTCTACTGTTTAAATTCCTGTACTACAGAACTCTTTAAGAATATCATTTTATATTTTACAAAATCAAGCTTTAAATGACAATGATGAAATAAAGTTAAATGGGTATATTTAAAAAAACACACACAATGTTTAAATGGTTCTGCATACACTTTGGTGAACGTGTCCAGAGGTTACTTTTCTGCCTTGGAAAGTGCCAGACATTTACTGATAACCATATTGATTTATTACTAGGATAAACAATGCATTAGTTTCTTAAATAAGGTCGAATAATTTTAAAAATGAAGTACAACTATTTCTCTTATTTTCAATTAACCTAGTCTCTGTGTTGCCATGATGGTGAATACCATTGTTGGCAGAATCATCTGTCTTGCATTAATTCATTCTAATGGCCACAGTAGAACTACAGTACCAAGTTGTGCAAACTCCTGCCGCCTGTTGACCTACCACTATACTCCTTCCTCCAGACCCACATTTGCATCTAGTTCTCAGCTCACTGGCAGAGAGAGATGAAGACCATGCTCTGAGTTTATTTAATCAGTGATTATGGACAGACTCAACTTACCAGTTTTACCTACTTCTCTTGATTTTCTCTGATGTTTTTGTAGTCTCTAGGATTTTCCTAAAGCATTAGAGTTGAACAATACCAAAATGCCTAAGGCATACAAGAAAAATTGCTTAGATAACGTTTCCCACAGGAAGATGAAATCTCTTCACTATAGGCTGTTATCAGAAATGTATCACCTGGCGTAGAGTGATCTACCAGACAATAGCTACTTCAAAACAATGGATCAATTAAAGTGGAGCTAACCTATCAACTGATATTTTATACTGTCTCGTAAACATAATTAAATAAAAACACAGAGTGCTAATTCAACAGTTCAGTGAGTTTATATTAGCCCATGCTGAATACACAGATTTTAAAGTCTAACTAGCTGAGTACATAACCAGAACAATACTTTCCACATTTCTCATTGTTTAGCCATAAATGATTGCTCTTGATTCACTGAAAGAGAAGAGGTTTTCTCGATTTAATTTTAAAATGAATAAACATAAATTGATTAAAACACTTATGGAGGATTAGGGTCATTTTATAATTAAGTTTCCTAACATGTATCTGATATATATGTCAATAAATAAAACAATGCCCTTGGCAATATAGCAAGGCTGCCCTAAAAACAAAAGCCTTATTTTTCAGACAAAGTTTGCTTTGTGAAGATGATTTTTGCATATAAATCCCCTGGTCCTAGAAAACATTTATTACTGAGGGGCTCAGAGCTATGCTCATTGCAGAAGACCAATTTTCATTATACTGTCATATCTGTATGAATATGAAAAGCATGAATAATGGATTTTGTCTTTTACACTTCTGCTTCAGAAAGCATTATACACAATGAAATACCTTTAATAAAATCCCTGCAATCATTATTTTTTGTTACTCTCATTCCCTCACCCTGACACATTTTTTTGAATAGGCAGTGGATCTGGTCCAAATAACAGTTTTTAAATGAATTGTCAATTTAGACTTTATCAGTGCATGGTGGGAAATGCCCATCCTCATGTTTGTTACTGCTGAAAGTGACTGGGTACAGGCAAGCTGCAGGAAGCTTAGCATTTTAGGCTGAGAATATTTTCTTCCATTTTCAGTAGCATCAGTTAGGTAGAGATTGTGATTTCTTGTTGGCCTTCATATTGAAGACGGATCCCAAAGTCCTTAGACAAAATTGACGACTGGCCTGGCTACCTGCATCAGCGGTCCCCAACCTCCTGTCATTCTGCCATATTGTTTCTGGATACATTCATAGCTCTAGTCAAGGGGTCCTTCTACATTCCCTGCCTGATGTTTACCCCGACCCCAGCCCTCATTCCAGTGGCTTCTCCTATGTTAATTATCAGAGACAAGGGAAAAAAATAGATATGGACTTGACTCAAGCACAATTAGAATAAGCCTAAAATGAAAAGATTCAAGGAAAAGCCATTCATTTTAATACCAGAAGTTGGTAAGAAAATGTTTTTTCCTTATTATATTTCTGAATGACATTTAGAGAACCCAGAACAGAGTCTCAGTCTGCTCTGTGTAGCTTCCACATCAGAAACTCATAGGTGCAAGTAAACCTGTAGCTACTTGGGCTCCATCCCCTACTCTTAGAATGAGAATCGGCATCCTTAACTCAGTTCTCCAGGGGAATTCTCTGCACAATAAAACATCAGCATCAAAGGGCCAGAGAGGTCACCCTCTCATTAAGACATAAGTCTGATGTTCTGTATGATGCAACTCCATTTGCAATGGTCAGGCTGAAAGAGGCTTTGAAATAATACTCTGTTTTCAGGAAGTGCCAGAAATTCGCCTTGATATACATATTTTTATGAAAGCAAAATTAACTCTATTCTCATTTTTAAAAAACTCACTACAAATAAGAAACTTGTTCTCTAAATTCTCATTTGCTGGATAAAGTATTCACAATTTTATGCAGTTTCTTTTGGGAATAATCTTTGCAACAAATAAAGAAAAGCACTGGTGAGCCTTCTCAAAAAGGAATAAGAAGACCAAGATTTTAAGTGATGGCTGATTTAGATGCTCATGTATGGTGAAAAATATGACATACCACTAAAGTGCAAGACAAAGAAAAGACTCTTCTTTCTTAGATGCAAATGACATGTGCCAGCTTTCCCAAATTTAATAAATATCATAAATAAATATCATAAATAAATATCATTAATAAACGTACTCTAACTCATGAACAGAAATCAGGTAATACCAGGTTAACCATTTAACAGATTTTCAAACTCTCTATGAAACAGAGGGACAGAAACATAATTTGAAACTGATTTCATTTTATGGCAACTATAGCAGTAATAGAAATCTCTCGTTTCTGTTTGTTTTGTTTTTTTAAAAAAAGTTTTCTTATTTGAGTCTTCAAGGTACAAAGAAATTAGTAGGACTTTGAACAGAGTAACATGCTCTTTCTTTTCTAGAGATCAATAATACTCTCCCTATTTCTCCCCTTGCGATTGTGCAACCTGGGGGTAAAACTCAGAATGTTGGGGAGCAATGTGGCTGTGCAGGAAGTGTCCTTCAAGCCTGTAACTTGGCAACGTACAGGGGAGAGTGCCCACTCAGGTTCCACCTCCACTCCAGAACGAACACACACGGAGATGGAGAGAACTTCAGATAAAACTTACATGTGACAAGAATAATCATAGTTAAATACTTTTCCCATTGAGGGAATATGAAAATATAACAGATTTTCAACCTTTGGCTATGGATAGCTAAAGTCCTGACTAAGAGTATGAACATATATATATATATATATATATATATATATATATATATATTCCTCTTAAAAAGCAAAGAAACAAAAGACTACAAAACTGTCCGGGTTGTAAAGACAATGACTGCAATGAAAGTATATTCAGAGTGATTTATAAAAATCAGTTGATTCTGATTTGCCCCATATTAGGCAACTTGAAAATTATACCTTTCTCTTACCAGCGCATGACGCAAGGAGTTCACATGATATATGTAAATGTAAATGTCAACCTTTAGGTATCTGGAATCTCCCACATTTACTTGGTTATTATATTTTTAGCTGGCCTTGAGTTTTGGCTCACTCTAAAGAGAACCAGTTAAATGTGCCATTTAAAGAAAGGTATTTCAAATAACAAAGTTCTTCAAAAATTGTAACTAAAATTCACTTTCATTCTCATGTATAGCCTATGCACTTTGGTGTAAATATTTATGGGAAAATCTGGAAATGGATGAAAAAGTGTGATTTATTTGGGAAACATTTAATTATAAAGTAGAGGAGTCCTGGCAGGAATGATTCAATTATCCCATCTCTAAAAGCAGTCCATGAATAAAACCTCATTCACACAAAATCTAAAGTTCAATTTATTTTTACACTTTTTTTCCCCAATAGACTAGATTTTTCACCTTTGGGCCTAAATATATACAGATTTAGGTCCTTGAGGGAGATAACTGTCTCCTACAAATATAATTCTAAAAATAGTAAATGCTAAGAAATTAATTGGTTAAAGACTTTAAACTTGCTACTGTTACTATCAAAATGTTTTAAAAATATGTACTGATGTGATGTGAATATCTCTACTAGCCATTCTCAAAGCTGACATCCTCACTGTTCACCAAATTTGCGTGTCTAGGTGACTCAACTTTAGAGCAGAGAAAGACACACTATGGCCCCCAGGCCAAATCTGGCCTTCATTTGTTTTTGTAAATAATGTTTTATTAGAACACAGCCATCCATTTGTTTAATTATTGTTTATGGCAGTGTTCTTGCTACACTGGTAGAGTTAAGTGGTTGCAACAGAGACTACACAGCCTCCAAGTTTAAAGTATTTACTAGCAGGCCCTTTACAGAAAAGTTTGACGAGCCCTGCCTTAGAGCCACATCAAAAGGCATAACATGGGAAACTCAGCCATGTAATTTGAGATGTGGCAATTGCATAGGCTCAAGGCTGGCTGGCTTCATCACATTTTCTTCAGATACAGAATATGTAAGAGATTTAATGTTCATAGCTATTCAGAAGTAACCCATTAAGTATTACTTTCAAAATTCAGATAAATCATTTAAAAAAAAAAGAGTTTTGGCAGGTATCTCCATCAAAATTCTCATGATAAACTATAACTACAACTTCAAGATCATTTTAAAATCGAGGAGCTTCTTCAGAAAAAGCTTGAGCTTTTGTAAAAACAAGAGCTGTCTATCCAGATGCAATATATTACTCTCTCTACTGCTACATGTGCCATTACTTCAGAGCTTCTGGGAATATACATAAATGAAATAAAGAACTTCTGTGTAAGCAGTGTTTACCCAATCTTTCTCCCGTGTAACATTTGTGGCACATTTTAAGATCAAGAAGTCATATAATCTCATCTACTATGAATTATTTAGCTGATATTTAATCTTTAATTGATTTTATTACTGTGGAAAAAGATGCAATAAAATTTTATTTGCACAATAGAAAACAGTAAGACAGTGCCACCAATTCCCTCCCACTGCCTGGCCAGAGCTCAGAACTTAATTTGCAACTCCCTGGAGTCCTCCTCCCTGCTTTCCTTTCCTCTTCCCATTGAAAGTACACTCTCCAAATGCACTCTGCTTTCAAATGATGTAGCTATTTTCCTTAATTATACACACGTCTTTTTTCTCATTGAATCTTTGTATTGAGATGTTCTCCGTAACTACAAGTCTTGCCAAATTACAAGCTCCAGGAGTTGAAGGCCTTTATATACATCATCTGGGCTCTGTTTAAACTACTCTTGGGGCTTCCCTGGTGGCACAGTGGTTGAGAATCCGCCTGCCAATGCAGGGGACATGGGTTCGAGCCCTGGTCCGGGAAGATCCCACATGCTGCGGAGTAACTAAGCCCATGCGCCACAACTACTGAGCCTGTGCTCTAGAGCCCGCGAGCCACAACTACTGAGCCCGCGTGACACAACTACTGAAGCTCGCACGCCTAGAGGCCGTGCTCCACAATAAGAGAAGCCACCGCAACGAGAAGCCCGTGCAACACAACAAAGAGTAGCCCCCGCTCGCCGCAACTAGAGAAAGCCCGCGTGCAGCAACGAAGACCCAACACAGCCAAAAATAAATAAATAAATATTTTAAATTAAAAAAATAAATAAACTACTCTTGGCCCAGCCACACTACTTTGTACAGCTTTTAATGCCAGAAGGGTCACTTCTGAGACATTTAAAATATACTCAGCATAACAGTGTTAAGTGATACGCAGGTTAACAAACTTTATTCTCCTTTGTTTTCAGGAGGAAAAAGGCAAGGGCAACACTTGATACGAAGTAAACCCATTCAGGTTGAAAACGTCCGGAATGATCAGTAGGGGGCAGACTGTGTTCAACTAAAATCAGAACTATCCCAGGACGCAAAAACCATCATCCTCATATCTACTGTAACGCCCTTGGGGTCCCAAATGACAATACGCCATCAAGGTCTCAACTTGGTGCTTTACATGGAAGATGGAAAAAGTCTCCTTTAGGTCAGCCAGGTTGGCATTATGTTGTTAAGTTGTCAGGAGGGGTTTCGGGAAACTCTTATTATTGTCATCAGTCTTATCTTCTCTCTTCTAATCCCTCTTCCTTCAGCTGCTGGAGCTCCCCACCTCCCTTCACAGACAGAACTCTATGTGCAAAATTCACTTGCCAACTTTCTTGTCCCCATGCAGGCCTCTGGCCATTCAGGGTTTTTTTGTTTTTGTTTTCCTGGATGGAATGCTTGTGTATTCTCTCCTTTTCTCCAAGCCCCACTCCAACTTGACTACCTGGTGAACTTCTATCTACCCTGAGATTTGCCTACTAATTCTCAGGCTTCAAAGATTCTGACACTGAGATTTATTCTCAACAACCTCCACATAAGGTAAGTACTCTTCGAACGCCATTTATAAAGAAACTGAGGCACAGAAAAGCGACGTAATTTTTTCAGAGTTACACAGTAAGGACAGGCTACAGGCAGGTCTGCATCCAGTTCTGTGTGATTCCAGAGCTCAGGCTCCAATCACAGTGGGCTGCTTCTCAGAAACAACCACAGGAGGAAACACAACAATAAGGAATGGGGCAGTGAAAGAGGACAATTTTTTCTTTTTTTTTAACATCTTTATTGGAGTACAATTGCTTTACAATGGTGTGTTAGTTTCTGCTTTATAACAAAGTCAATCAGCTATACATATACATATATCCCCATATCTCCTCCCTCTTGTGTCTCGCTCCCACCCTCCCTATCCCATCCCACTAGGCGGACACAAAGCACCGAGCTGATCTCCCTGTGCTATGCGGCTGCTTCCCACTAGCTATCTATTTTACATTTGGTAGTGCATATATGCCCATGACACTCTCTCACTTTCTGACTTACTTCACTCTGAATGACAGACTCTAGGTCCATCCACCTCACTACAAATAACTCAATTTCGTTTCTTTTTATGGCTGAGCAAAATTCCATTGTATATATATGTGTCACATCTTCTTTATCCATTCATGTCGATGGACACTTAGGTTGCTCCCATGTCCTGGCTATTATAAATAGTGCTGCAATGAAAACTGTGGTACACGTCTCTTTATGAATTATGGTTTTCTCAGGGTATAGGCCCAGTAGTGGGATTGCTGGGTCGTATGGTACTTCTATTTTTACTTTTTTAAGGAACCTCCATACTGTTCTCCATAGTGGCTGTATCAATTTACATTCCCACCAACAGTGCAAGAGAGTTCCCTTTTCTCCACACCCTCTCCAGCATTTACTGTTTGTAGATTTTTTGATGATGGCCATTCTGACCGGTGTGAGGTGATACCTCATTGTAGTTTTGATTTGCATTTCTCTAGTAATTAGTGATGTTGAACATCCTTTCATGTGCTTGTTGGCAATCTGTATATCTTCTCTGGAGAAATGTCTATTTAGGTTTTCTGCCCATTTTTGGATTGGGTTGTTTGTTTTTTTGATATTGAGCTGCATGAGCTGCTTGTAAATTTTGGAGATTAATCCTTTGCCAGTTGCTTCGTTTGCAAATATTTTCTCCCACTCTGAGGGTTGTCTTCTTGTCTTTTTTATGGTTTCCTTTGCTGTGCAAAAGCTTTTAAGTTTCATTAGGTCCCATTTATTTACTTTTGTTTTTATTTCCATTTCTCTAGGAGGTGGGTCAAAAAGGATCTTGCTGTGATTTATGTCACGGAGTGTTCTGCCTATGTTTTCCTCTAAGAGATTTATAGTGTCTGGCCTTACATTTAGGTCTTTAATCCATTTTGAGTTTATTTTTGTGTATGGTGTCAGGGAGTGTTCTAATTTCATTCTTTTACATGTAACTGTCCAGTTTTCCCAGCACCACTTATTGAAGAGGCTGTCTTTTCTCCACTGTATATTCTTGCCTCCTTTATCAAAGATAAGGTGACCATATGTGCGTGGGTTTACCTCTGAGCTTTCTATCCTGTTCCATTGATCTATATTTCTGTTTTTGTGCCAGTATCATACTGTCTTGATTACTGTAGCTTTGCAGTAAAGTCTGAAGTCCAGGAGCCTGATTCCTCCAGCTCCATTTTTCTTTCTCACGATTGCTTTGGCTATTCAGGGTCTTCTGTGTTTCCATACAAATTGTGAAATTTTTTGTTCTAGTTCTGCGAAAAATGCCACTGGTAGTTTGATGGGGATTGCACTTAATCTGTAGACTGCTTTGGGTAGTATAGTCATTTGCACAATGTTGATTCTTCCAATCCAAAAATATGGTATATCTCTCCATCTGTTTGTATCTTTAATTTCTTTCATCAGTGTATTATAGTTTTCTGTATACAGGTCTTTTGTCTCCTTAGGTAGGTTTATTCCTAGGTATTTTATCCTTTTTGTTGCAATGGTAAATGGGAGTGTTTCCTTAATTTCTCTTTCAGATTTTTCATCATTAGTGTATAGGAATGTAAGAGATTTCTGTGCGTTAATTTTGTATCCTGCTACTTTACCAAATTCATTGATTAGCTCTAGTAGTTTTCTGGTAGCATGTTTAGGATTCTCTATGTATAGTATCATGTCATCTGCAAACAGTGACAGTTTTACTCTTCTTTTCTGATTTGGATTCATTTTATTTCTTTTTCTTCTCTGACTGCTGTGGCTAAAACTTCCAAAACTGTGTTGAATAATAGTGGTGAGAGTGGGCAACCTCATCTTGTTCCTGATCTTAGTGGAAATGGTTTCAGTTTTTCACCATTGGGAAAGATACTGGCTGTGGGTTTGTCATATATGGCCTTTATTATGTTGATGTAAGTTCCCTCTATGCCTACTTTCTGGAGTTTTTATCATAAATGGGTCTTGAATTTTGTCGAAAGCTTTTTCTGCATCTATTGATCATATGGTTTTTATCCTTCAATTTGTTAATATGGTGTATCACATTGATTGATTTGTGTATACTGAAGAATCCCTGCATTCCTGGGAAAAACCCCACTTGATCATGGTGTATGATCCTTTTAATGTGCTGTTGGATTCTGTTTGCTAGTATTTTGTTGAGGATTTTTGCATCATTGTTCATCAGTGATATTGGCCTGTAGTTTTCTTTTTTTGTAGTATCTTTGTCTGGTTTTGGTAACAGGGTGATGGTGGCCTCATAGAATGAGTTTGGGAGTGTTCCTCCCTCTGCTATATTTTGGAAGAGTTTGAGAAGGATACGGGTTAGCTCTTCTCTAAATGTTTGATAGAATTCGTCTGTGAAGCAATCTGGTTCTGGGCTTTTGTTTGTCGGAAGATTTTTAATCACGGTTTCAATTTCATTGCTTGTGATTGGTCTGTTTATGTTTTCTATTTCTTCCTGGTTCAGTCTTGGAAGGTTGTGCTTTTCTAAGAATGTGTCCATTACTTCCAGGTTTTCCATTTTATTGGCATACAGGTGCTTGTAGTAATCTCTCATGATCCTGTGTATTTCTGCAGTGTCAGTTGTTACTTCTCCTTTTTCATTTCTAATTCTGTTGATTTGAGTCTTTTCCCTTTTTTTCTTGATGAGTCTGGTTAATGGTTTATCAATTTTGTTTATCTTCTCAGAGAACCATCTTTTAGTTTATTGATCTTTGCTATTGTTTCCTTCATTTCTTTTTCATTTATTTCTGATCTGATCTTTAGGATTCCTTTCCTTCTGATAACTTTGGGTTTTTTTGGTTGTTCTTTCTCTAATTGCTTTAGGTGTATGGTTAGGTTGTTTATTTGAGACGTTTCTTGTTTGTTGAGGTAGGATTGTATTGCTATAAACTTCCCTCTTAGAACTGCTTTTGCTGCATCCCATAGGTTTTGGGTCGTTGTGTTTTCATTGTCATTTGTTTCTAGGTATTTTGGGATTTCGTCTTTGATTTCTTCAGTGATCTCTTGGTTATTTAGTAGTGTATTCTTTAGCCTCCATGTGTTTGTATTTTATACAGTTTTTTTCCTGTAATTGATATCTAGTCTTATAGCATTGTGGTCAGAAAAGATACTTGATATGATTTCAATTTCCTTAAATTTACCAAGGCTTGATTTGTGACCCAAGAGATGATCCTGGAGAATGTTCCATGAGCACTTGAGAAGAAAGTGTAATCTGCTGTTTTTGGATGGAATGTCCTATAAATATCAATTAAGTCCATCTTGTTTAATGTATCATTTAAAGCTTGTGTTTCCTTATTTACTTTCACATTAGATGATCTGTCCATTGGTGAAAGTGGGGTGTTAAAGTCCCCTACTATGACTGTGTTACTGTCGATTTCCCTTATTATGGCTATTAGTGTTTGCCTTATGTATTGAGGTGCTCCTATGTTGGGTGCATAAATATTTACAATTCTTATATCTTCTTCTTGGATTGCTCCCTTGATCATTATGTAGTGTCCTTCTTTGTCGCTTGTAGTAGTCCTTATTTTAAAGCCTATTTTGTCTGATGTGAGAATTGTTACTCCAGCTTTCTTTTGATTTCCATTTGCATGGAATATCTTTTTCCATCACCTCACTTTCAGTCTGTATGTGTCCCTAGGTCTGAAGTGGGTCTCTTGTAGACAGCATATATATGGGTCTTGTTTTTGTATCCATTCAGCCAGTCTATGTCTTTTGGTGGGAGCACTTAATCCATTTACATTTAAGGTAATTATCGATATGTATGTTCCTATTACCATTTTCTTAATTGTTTTGGGTTTGTTATTGTAGGTCTTTTCCTTCTCTTGTGTTTCCTGCCTAGAGAAGTTCCTTTAGGATTTGTTGTAAAGCTGGTGTGATGGTGCTGAATTCTCTTAGCTTTTGCTTGTCTGTAAAGATTTTAATTTCTCCATCAAATCTGAATGAGATCCTTGCTGGGTAGAGTAATTTTGGTTGTAGGTTTTTCCCTTTCATCACTATAAATATGTCCTGCCACTCCCTTCTGGCTTGCAGAGTTTCTGCTGAAAGATCAGCTGTTAACCTTATGGGGATTCCCTTGTATGTTATTTGTTGTTTTTCCCTTGCTGCTTTTACTATTTTTTCTTTGTATTTAATTTTTGATAGTTTGATTAATATGTGTCTTGGTGTGTTTCTCCTTGGATTTATCCTTTATCAGACTCTCTGCACTTCCTGGATGTGATTGACTATCTCCTTTTCCATATTAGGGAAGTTTTCAACTATAATCTCTTCAAATATTTTCTCAGTCCCTTTCCTTTTCTTCTTCTTCTGGGACTCCTATAATTTGAATGTTGGTGTGTTTAATGTTGTCCCAGAGGTCTCTGAGACTCTCTTCAATTCATTCTTTTCTCTTTATTCTGCTCTGCGGCAGTTATTTCCACTATTTTATCTTCCAGGCCACTTATCTGTGCTTCTCCCTCAGTTATTCGGCTATTGATTGCTTCAAGAGAATTTTCAATTTCATTTATTGTGTTGTTCATCATTGTTTGTTTGCTCTTTAGTCCTTCTAGGTCCTTGTTAAACGTTTCTTGTATTTTCTCCATTCTATTTTCCAAGGTTTAGGATCATCTTTACTAGCATTACTCTGAATTCTTTTTCAGGTAGACTGCGTATTTCCTCTTCATTTGTTTGGTCTGGTGGGTTTTTACCTTGCTCCTTCATCTGCTGCGCATTTCTCTGTCTTATCATTTTGTTTAACTTACTGTGTTTGGGGTCTCCTTTTTGCAGGCTGCAGGTTCGTAGTTCCCGTTGTTTTTGGTGTCTGCCCCCAGTGGGTAAGGTTGGTTCAGTGGGTTGTGTAGGCTTCCTGGTGGAGGGGACTGGTGCCTGTGTTCTGGTGGATGAGGCTGGATGTTATCTTTCTGGTGGGCAGGACCGCATGCAGTGGTGTGTTTTGGGGTGTCTGTGAACTTATTATGATTTTAGGCAACCTCTCTGCTAATGGGTGGGGTTGTGTTCCTGTCTTGCTAGTTGTTTGGCATGGTGTTTCCAGCACTGGAGCTTGCTGGTCGTTGAGTGGAGCTGGGTCTTCGCGTTGAGACGGAGATCTCTGGTAGAGCTCTCGCCAATTGATATTACAAGGGGCTGGGAGGTCTCTGGTGGACCAATGTCCTGAACTCGGCTCTCCCACCTCAGAGGCTCATGCCTGACACCCGGCCAGAGCACCAAGACCCTGTCAGCCACATGGCTCAGAAGAAAAGGGAGAAAAGAAAAAAAATGAAAGAAAGAAAAAAGTAATAAAATAAAGTTATTAAAATAAAAAATTATTAAAATAAAAAAATAATTTTTTAAAAAAGAGAGCAACCAAACCAATAAACAAATCCACCAATGATAACAAGCACTAAAAACTATACAAAAAAATAAAATGGACAGACAGAACCCTAGGACAAATGGTAAAAGCAAACTTATACAGACAAAATCACACAAAAGTATACACATACACACTCACAAAAAGGAAAAAGAAAAAAAATATATATATATATTTTTAAAAAAGAAAGAGAGCAACCAAATCAATAACCAAATCTACCAATGATAATAAGCTCTAAATACTAAACTAAGATAAACATAAAACTAGAAACAAATTAGGTGCAGAAAGCAAACCCAAGTGTACAGTTGCTCCCAAAGTCCACCACCTCAATTTTGGGATGATTCATTGTCTATTCAGGTATTCCACAGATGCAGGGTTCATCAAGTTGATTGTGGAGATTTAATCTGCTGCTCCTGAGGCTGCTGGGAGAGATTTCCTTTCTCTTCTTTGTTCGCACAGCTCCCGGGGTTCAGCTTTGGATTTGGCCCCGCCTCTGTGTGCAGGTTGCCTGAGGGCATCTGTTCTTCGCTCAGACAGGACAGGGTTAAAGGAGAAGCTGATTAGGTGGCTCTGGCTCACTCAGGCCGGGGGGAGGGAGGGGTATGGATGTGGGGTGAGCCTGCAGCGGCAGAGGCCAGCATGATGTTGCAACAGCCTGAGGCACGCCGTGTGTTCTCCCGGGTAAGGTGTCCGTGGATCTCGGGACCCTGGCAGTGGTGGGCTGCACAGGCTCCCGGGTGGGGAGGTGTGGAGAGTGACCTGTGCTCGCACACAGGCTTCTTGGTGGCTGCAGAAGCAGCCTTAGCGTCTCATGCCCATCTCTGGTTTCCACGCTGATAGCCGCGGCTCGCGCCCGTCTCTGGAGCTTGTTTAGGTGGTGCGCTGAATCTCCTCTCCTCGTGCACACCGAAACAATGGTCTCTCGCCTCTTAGGCAGGTCCAGACTTTTTCCTGGACTCCCTCCTGGCTAGCTGTGGCACACTAGCCCCCTTCAGGCTGTGTTCACGCAGCCGACCCCAGTCCTCTCCCTGGGATCTGACCTCTGAAGCCTGAGCCTCAGCTCCCAGCCCCTGCCCGCCCCGGCGGGTGAGCAGACAAGCCTCTCGGGCTGGTGAGTGCTGGTGGGCACCGATCCTCTGCGCAGGGATCTCTCCGCTTTGCCCTCTGCACCCCTGTTGCTGCACTCTCCTCCGTGGCTCCGAAGCTCCCCCCTCTGCCACCCGCAGTCTCCTCCCGTGAAGGGTCTTCCTAGTGTGTGGAAACCTTTCCTCCTTCACAGCTCCCTCCCAGAGGTGCAGGTCCCGTCCCTATTCTTTTGTCTCTGTTTTTTCTTTTTTCTTTTGCCCTACCCAGGTACATGGGGAGTTTCTTGCCTTTTGGGAGGTCTGAGGTCTTCTGCCAGCATTCAGTAGGTGTTCTGTAGGAGTTGTTCCACATGTAGATGTGTTTTTGATGTATTTGTGGGGAGGAAGGTGATCTCCACGTCTTACTCCTCCACCATCTTGAAGGTCCTCTCTCAAAGACACTTTTGAAAACACATGTAAGTGAGAGACTACCAAATAGAGCAAGGTCACTTCTAGAAGACAGGAAGAAAAGGGGGATCAAGAGCAAAGGTGAGGATGAGCCGTGAGTGGAAGAGCTTCCTCCTCTTGGGTGGCCAAAGAGAACGATATGAGATGGGTCTGTTTATATTTAAGGGGATAGAAATGGAGGGAATTCACCAAGTCAGGGAGTTAGAGCCATAACAAGCCAAAGTAGGTGTTTTCCCAAGACTCCTAGGATGACTTATGGGAAACCCCCCAAAGGAAGCAGAACGACTAAATCTCCCAATGAAAGTGATACCTTCCAAGTGTCGGTGGCACCTCCTGAGAGAGGGTGGGATCCCTGAGGCCCCAGACTTAAGGACCTAGAGCCCTGGACCAGCAGCATTGTGTGGGCCTGGGAGTAGGTCTTTCTGTAATGTGGTGATGATGTGGCCCCTTGCACCACGCTGGAAGAAGAGGTTCCTGCTGTCACCCTTCCATGCCCTGGAGAGCAGTATGTGCCACTGCACTGCCCCAGGGCTGTCCAGGGGCTGGTCATCTAACTGTGAGATCTAAAGACACTTAAGAGCCTCTCTCCTGGCCAGGCACCTGGGAGTTTGATTGCTGGAATAAGCTACTAGTTGAGGCAGGCTTTGAATAAAATCTCATAAAATTACCCCATACAATACTTTTTCTTTTCCAGACAATGCTGTTCCACTGTTGGCCCACCAGCCTGCACACAGCCCTAGGTTGCAATGCTTTGATCACAGATGGTGGCTTACTAAAATGAACTGCCTCTTCTTCCCTTCTTTGATTCTGAAGTCACTGTAGTGAGAAAGAAACAGGACAGAGGACTCAGAGTCAGGAATATCTGCCTCGGAAGAAACCTAAGCTTCGAGGGCAGGATATTGCTATTCCAGTCACAAGCAGACACACAGAACAACTTGGTGCCTCTGTGAAAGAGAGGTTAAGTGGCCTGCCTGCCTGTGTCTGCAAGTAGCAGCACTGGGGTTACACAGAGAGAATTCTACATCATCCTCCAGCCCTCTCGGGATGTTCAGATGTCATCTGGCGTGATTTTAGCTTTTCAAGCAAAGAAAGGAGACGCTGATACAATCTGAGGCACTACCCGAGAGTCATCTCCTTAGAAGAGACTTAAAAATAATCTAGATGAGCAATTCTCATATGTTTTGGTCTCAGGAGTCTTTTATATTCTTAAAAATTATTGAAGACACCAAAAAGTGTTCGTTTATGTGGGTCATATCTATCGGTATTTACCACATTGGACATAAAAACTGAGAAATTTTAAAAACATGTAAAACACATTTATTCATTTATTTTAAATGAAGTTCATTATATGTTAATTAACATAATATATTTACGAAAAATATTTTCCGAAATTAAAAAAAAAATCGTGAGAAGAGTAGCCTTGTTTTCCATGATTGCAAATCTCTTTGATGTCTGACTCATGTTGGATTCTCATCACTGCATACATATTCAATATGTTGCCCTGTTATTTTGGTTAAAGTATATAAAGAAAATCTGGTATCACACAGTTGGAAAAGGGAGAAGTACCTTAATAGCCTTTTCAGATAGTTATGGATATTCTTTCTTGACACTGTACCAAAACTCGACAAGAGGGATATTCTTAAAGGTTAGTTGCAATGTGGAATTGAAAACTATATATATCAATAAACTTTTCATATTCTATTACATAAAATCCTTTGGTCTGTGTTGACCTTCGAGTGGATCTTTCACTCAGGCATAATTTTGGAGCATCATGCATTAGTCACTTGGAAAATACTGCCTCACGGAGTTAATGAAACAGATTGTCATATAGTATTTTAAAAATCACATTTACTAACATCACTATCAATCTCATGAGAAAAGTCTTTAAGTATTGAGACGCTATCAAGGTCTTGCTGGTGGACATAAGTTTTTCTAAAAATTTAATTTTTTTCTTGAAAGCTTGAGTTGTATCGTTGACAACAAATAATGTCAATGGTCTTACTTGAAACAACCTTGACAAGTTCACTTTGTGCATTTTCAAGAATGTGTCTACCAAATACACAAGTTGGAATAAACACAGTTTGTCATTCTTTAAAGTAAAAATGAGATTCTTTGGGAGGAAAAAGCAGCTAGTACATCTCTCAATGCAAACCACTAACTACACATGATTTTTCTTGAGACACATTGTACAGTGTTCTGCCACAGAAGCTCTTTATGCCTCCTTCCCATTTCATCACACAAAATAATTTTTAAAATGTATACTCAAGAATAGAGATTTAATCAAATTAACACTTTTTACTGCTTCAACAAGAGCATTCTCAAGTGAAACTGACATTTTTGTTTCTTCCTGCAAGCACGTGGCAATGCGGAACACAAAACTACTCATACTGTTTGGTGCCACTGCTAGCAGTTTTGCCGTTACTTTTGCACGATTAGTGCAAATTTCAATGCAGTAAAGAAAGGCAAATGACATCCTAGTGTTATTATGAAGTCAGTTTTAATGTTGCAGATCTCCTAAAAGGGTCTCAGAAATCTCCAGGTGTCTGCAGACCACACTTTGAGAACTGCTCTCTAGACAAATGATTTCCAGAAATTGTTCTAGGAGATGATAATCTGCCAGATTATTAATAATAGCTGCACAGTCAGGATAAGCTAGGTTATGTGGCAAGAACAAAGCCCTTAAAATCTCAGTGGTTTATACCAAAGGCCTGTTTCTTATTTACTACATGTTACCAATTGGCTGGACAAAGGGCACTCTGTTTATCACCATCACTTAGGGACCCAGACTGATGGAGCAGCCTCCATCTCAAATGTTACCAATCGCTGTACTAGAGGGGAAAAGAGACTCTAGTGGGTCTCACACCAGCAATTACATTACTGACTCGAGTCAGTTCTGCTTACAGCCTACCATGGGGTCACATGGCCCCATCCAACCACAAGAAGGGGCATGGCTGAGTACAATCCTCCATGTGCCTGAGAGTAGAGAGCTGGCAATATCTGGTGAATCGCATTAATGATTACAGTAACAGCTAACATACATGGTGCATTTGTTTATGTGCCAAGCACTGTTTCAACAGCATGTGTCACTTATTTATGCTCTCAACACTCCCATGAGGTCGGTTATAAGAACTCTATTCTTTGGATCAGGACACAAAGGCACAGAGAGGTAAAGTAACTTGCTGAGGGTCACAGCAAATTAGAAGTGGTGCTGGGCAGGTAGATGGACTCCAGAGCCCATGATTTTAACCTCTAAGAAGCCATATTACCCATAATTTTTCCCCAGTCTAGAACAAAATGAGAGAAATAAAAACTTTTTCATAATGATAAATGGAAAGGATCGTCCTTTATTACAAGGTGCCTTTTCTCCTTCAAAATATTAACATGTTCTTTCTTTTATGAATTGATGGTAGTAAGTGGTAGGTACTTTTAAAATTTCCTTGCTGGGAAAAGTAAAAGGTTGGCAACCTTAAGTTAGTCCCTTTTCCTAATTATTTTTGTTCACTTTAATTGACCAAAAATACGAAAATTTGTGACCACTAGTTTGGGAGGTTTTTTGATTTGTTTCTGGTCTTAGCACTATGTTTTGATTCAACCAAATTTTGGTCATTATGTGCTACGTACTGCTCTGAGCTCTGTCAAGCATTGTACTAGATGGTTTCATGGACATTGTTTTATTTAACTCTATGCCATACTGCTTCCTTATTAAATGATTAAAACATGCATTTTTTTTTTTTTTTTTTTTACCCTAAAGCTAATTGAAGCAGGAAAGATCTGGAGCATGGCAGGCCCTCAAAAGGCAGCTGAAGCACTCGTAGCAATGAACACCAGTTATTTTCTATGAAAGTTACTAAAGAGCAAACACAAGCCTGTCAATAAGTTTCTCGCTAAACTTCATCATCATCATCTCTCTCTGTTAGGGATCTTTTATGAGATGTAGATTTTCTCTCAGGTTAAAGACCAAAAGAGCAACAAGCTGATTTCACCAGCTGGGCCCTGGAACTCGGCCATAGATGATTTCCTGCAAAGGACTCCGAACACGAGCAAGGTTCACTGGCCAAGGGCCCAGGCCGTCAAGCCAAACCGCAGCTTAGCTTAGTTAAAAGGGACACAGGGCTTGGATACAAGCAAGCTGTTCTGAGCTCCATCACAGTCAAATTTATTAGCTTCCATTAGAAAATGGAGATGTACAGGAGAAATACTCATTGTAAACAGGTGCTGAAAGACAGAATCTTCATAAATATTAAGCCTTGGGAAATAAAAGGTGATTCAAACAATACTGAATACCAAGAATATACCTATTGTTTTTGAATAAGGTACCTTAACTATTTCTTTTTACAAAAGATGGAAGGAAGAATGGAAGGGAAGGAAGGAGAGAGGAATGGACAGAAAAAAGAAGTAAAAAGTAAGGAAGGAAAAATCTTCAAAGATATATATATACCTTGGTGGCATATAATAGAATACTTAAATTTTAAGTCCATTATAGTAAATGACTACGTCTTGGCTAGTCCCTTCCCTCTGCAGAGATGAACAGTATGTATATCGTCACTGACCATGTAAGTACCAACCCTGGAAATGATCAAGAGAGACAGTGCATTCTGTCACCAGAGGGATGAAAGTTCTCCAATCATTTTTAAACTCCAGATTCTATTTGGAAACAGAGCAATTAAAAAAAAAAAAAAAAGATGGCAATACTAGGACGTTTCTAGAGGGGAAAAGTTTGTGAATATAAAAGCCATTTTTAGAAAGACTCATGAACCAATTAAGTCACTAAGAGTTATTTCTGAACCTCATATTCTAAGGTACTGATTCTAACAGCTGGAGGCGTGCATTTGGATCAAACGTTTATAAATTCTGGTGGCTATTTGAAAATGGCTGTTCAAGTTCATTGTCATTTAATAGGGCAACTGTAGAAATATTTTTATAACCTTTCTATTTAACAACCCTACGGATAGCCTTCAGAAGTTGATTTCCATGCTCTGTTGTCAATGGATGTCTTCAAACATCTCTATTCTATAATTAGGAGGCGGGCTGTTTTTAGAGGGTGAGGGTTTAGTTAACAGTTGCAACATAGAAGGTGGGGATGTATTTGGTAGGAGAATATACCATAAATCCTCGCTGAGGGCTGGAATGGCAGGTCCTCCGGGTGGGAGGGCAGTGAGGAGGGAACCACAAGGGACCTGCAGTGACAGTCAGCAAGATGCGAAGGAGAAAAGCAAGGGCTACAACTCATTAATGAGAGATGGCAACAGAGGAGAAGGCCTTCCTTATTAAAACCTGTGTGGAGTAACAAGCACGTACGGTAGTAGCCAAATTCCCATTTTGTGCAAGAAACAAGAATAAGCTAGCTGCACCATGAACCCACAAAGGTACTCGGACCAAGGGAAGAAGGGAGAGATGCCAGATGGCTACAATAAGCTATTCGCGTTGACCAGGAAAATGTATATATAATTAATTTATACACATTGACAATATGTACAGGCCTAAATCAATTCCATGGACCTCACTGCAAAAATGCCCCTTTTTGAAGGCCTTCTCTACACTGATGCAAGATAAGTTAAAACCATACAAAATTAAACATTTTGACCCTTGAAAATAATCCACCTATAATAACTGTTAAGAAGATGGTCATTTGGCTTAAAATAACAAAGCCTCTATGAGTCCTCTTGGCTCAGTGAAAAGACATGGTAAATGCATGTTAGGAAGCTCAAGCAAGCAGAAGGGGCTTGGTGACTTTTGGTGCAGCAACAGCTCCCTAGGCCTAGGCTCTTGGGGGCCAAGTAACAGTCAGTTTTGCTTTCATTAATCTCTTTGACTTGAGATGGCATCCCTAATTCTCATTAAGCAAAAGAGGAACCAATAAAATGGCAAAGAACTGCAGAAGGCCTACTATCTCTAATGTCTGGAGCATGGCCGGGCAAGACAACGCAAGAATTGTGGACAATATCTCATCTATGAGTGAATCATGGAACTTTGCTTGGTAAACTTTGGCTCTAATTGATTCCCACATTGCACAACCTTGAAAATTTTACATAAGTTCATCGTACATCAGTTTTCCCAACTACAAGACCAGAAGAATAGTCAAACCTCCTTCTTTGTTATACAACTGTTTTCTGTGACTACCTGGAAAAAAATGCTCCTCAAAAGAAAATACAATCTGTATTCTTCAGCCTTAAAAAGGAAGGAAATTCTGACACATGCTACAACACGATGAATAAGACAGTATGCTAAGTGAAATACGTCAGTCACAAAAGGGCACATACGGTGTGACTCCACTTAAGTAAGGTACGCAGAGTCGTCAGATTCATAGAGACAGAAACTAGAATGGTGGTTGCCAGGGGTAGAGATTGGGTGAGGAGGGAATGGGGAACTGTTGATTAATGGGTACAGAGTTTCAGTTTTACAAGATGAAAGGGGTTCTGGAAACTGGTTGCACAACAGCATGAATGTGTGTAACACTACTAAACTACAAACTTAAAAATGGTTAAGATGGTAAATTTTATGTTTTATATTTTTCCCACAATTAAAGATTTCAAAAATAAATAAATAAAATGCACAATGGGCCTGGCACAGTGGCGACCATCAGTCTACAAGTATTGACCACAGGAATGAACAAGGCTCCTCATATAAGAGAGACGAGATCTAATTGGCATATCATCACTAAAGGATCTTTAAACGTTTTGAGAAATGGACCCAGAGCATTTGGTGCAATGAGTAAGGGAACCACAAATTATGTGTGTCAATGAGTTATCTGCTATGCCTAAGCCTTAGCTCTTGCAGGGACCATCCACTTCTGAGAATCAGGTGACATATACCACATTAAGACCATGCTGTCAGGAAAGACAGCCTTTTGCCAACCAAGTAAGCCACTGCCATAGGAGAGTGACAGGAGCATACCTGGGGGAGGCGACGCAGGTACTAGGGCTGTAGACTCCTAAATGCTTTTCAGCTGCCACGTGGATATTTTGCAATTTGGCAGATTACCAATCTAACCAAGAAATGGAATGTTATAGTATTGCGCTCTATCACAATGCACAGTCTTGTTTGCAAAGGAGCCTGGGAGATATGCATGAGTAAGGGAGAAGACATTCTGATGAGTCTATTTATTCATTCACGCTAAACTTACTGAGCCCCACCATAAGCAGGTGCATTGACAGTCACGAGAGATACAAAGATGAACATATCCTGCTCTTTGCACTCCAAGTCTGGTGAAGGGAGACAGGCAGGTCACCATAGCATTAAAAAGTACAATATGGTAAGTATTGGGCACTGGTAAACTAAACACAGAGGAAGAAGTGGTCAAAAACCATGGGAATGAATAAGGCTTCAAAGAAGGGACTGCTTTGGGGCTTGGTCTGGTCTAGGAGGAAGGAGAATAGAGCAGATTCTAGCCACAGGCAAGGTCTTGTAAAAAACAAAGATGTTATGGAAAAAAAATGTGTTTGAACAATGGTGAGACGATATCTGTAACTAAGACATATGTGTGTGTCAAAAGAGGGAGAGAAGAGTGGGCGATAAAACTAGAGAGGTGGGTTTGAATCATGGTGACAACACTGAATATCACTCCAAGTAGTTTGGCTTTGTCTTTAAGGTTTGAGAAACATAACTCTTAGATGGCAGGAAGACAAGAATGACTATTTAGATAGGAATGCCATTTAAGAGGCTGTTGTTAACAGATTAAGCCAAAGTAAAGAGGACTCAAACTAAACGTGTCAGTGATACTAAGGGAGTAGGTACAAGGGGTGGCAAAGAGGAGAGCGAAGGAAAACTTCTAGCTTACACGACTGTCTGTGATAAAGATTACTGGAGGAAGAACAAGACTAGGGCAAGATGATGTGTTCGTTCGGGAGCACTTTGTAAGGTTCAGTCTCCTCATTCATAAAAGGAAAATAAATAATAAGTGATCAGTCTGGATCTTCAGGCTGTTGTGAGGATTAAATGATAAAATAACAAGAAGAACACAGTACTATCACTTATGATTAGATTTGTGGAAGTGTGGACCCAGAGAGGATTTGGGACAGGAGAGAACCATTTGGGAGTTACTGGTATAGAAGTTATGGTTGACAGTGCTGGAGGGTATGAACCTGGATCACCCAGGGAGATGACGTCCTGTAATCTAGGACCAGACCCTGGTGCACGCAAGTATGCAGGGCACGGGGCACCGGGGTGGAGACCAGCAAAGATGACTTGAAGGAATGATCCAAATATGGGAATTTGGAGAAAATAGCTTCACGGAAAAAAAAAAACAGTGAATAGCCAGAAGTGCCAATTCTGCCCAGAAGCTGGTAGGATGGGAACTAGAATGAGTGGGTCTAACACTTAAGAGGTCAAGAGTACCCTCAGCAAAAGCTACTCCAGTGGAGGGGAGGGGTGAAAACCAGATCACAGTTAGCTTAGGAATGCTGTGTTTTCCTAATGTATTTTGACATTAGATAACTCTTTAATTGGGGAAATCTTCATTCTGTAGGGCTGGAACACTGAGATTTTACTCTCTCCCCAGGAGCTACAAATACAATTTTTCTTCTTTAATTTGGAGAACAAAGGGACTTGTGAATCAAACTGAGAGGAAATTAATGCTGTTAAGATTCACTGTTATATTTTTTCATGGAGAAAAGAACACTAGGTTTGGCGGGGGGAGAGTGAAGAGACAATGGGAATAAAATATAAAACAGCACAAACGAAAGTAGAGAATTTTCTGTAATAATGCCGGAAGTCGTACTAATGCAGTACTCATGTGAAAACAGAAGTGAGTGCCTTTGAGACTCTATATCCATCTGCCTAGGGCCATGAAAGACACCTGTTTACAAGCCCTTTACAACACACCCACTCTTACCTTTCTTTTGATATCAGTGAACTGGGAAAACATTAAAGACCAATAAAATGACAGCTCCAGGATATAATAGTAGTGAAGGTCAGGCGTGAGTGGCTGAGGATCAAGGAGAAAAAGGCAAGATTAATAATTAATACGAAACCAAATCTGTGTGTCAAACATCTCAAGCTCCGTACTGAAAAGTGGCATGGTCTTACGCCTCCACAAATTCTGGCCCCATTCTCTCTGTGGATAAGGGAGCTTTGAAGGACGCCTATAATCCACAGCTTGGTGTCATTAGCTTTGTTTCACCTCCAACCAAAAAAGTGTCAATCAGTATGAACATTTGGCATTGGTACCCGATTCACCACTCATTTTAACAATTGCATTTATGGTACTTTGACATCTAAAGATTCCTTTAGGCAACCTGCAAAAAAATTCTAACATATACACAGGAAGAGTAACTCTGGACAACTCCTGTGAGATTCCACAGCACAGGGACCAGGGAAAATGAAAGAAACTGGAGTACTATATGGGTCACTGAGACATAGTTTCAAATTCTGCCTTAATTGGAGCTTTCTTTAGGAAAATGTTCTGTACGTTGTAAATATTAAAAAAAAAAAAAAAGATAATTCAAAAACATTTATTAAAAGATCAGGGGGACAAGAAAGCTGCTAAGAGATACCAGACTAGGCGCCCAGCCAGGGAACCTGAGTTTGAGTCCCCGCTCCACAGCTTAAGTAGGGCCTTCGTTTACTTACTGGAAAATGGAGGTAACACCTGCCTCACAGGTCCAGGAATGGGGAGAAGCTCAGGGAAGCAGTGGAAGTCAGTAATATTTATTATGCACATAAATCCATAAAAATAAAACAGAGTTTTAAAAAACCATTTTTGGTGAGTTGTTTTTAATTGTTTCATTGGGTTGTAATGAAACAACTTGCTCTCCCAGAATGAATGAAAGACCTTTGAAACTCATTACATGAACACCTCCACACCACTGCACACAAGGGGTTGAAACTGAAATGCTTTGTAAACCAATAGCAGCATAATAAGTAACTTTCGCAAGAAGTCGGCAATCACTTAACTAACAACTCTAAGCATGGACATCAAGAAAAACAGTTGTCCCCCTCATTCATCTTTGTCAACAAAACACACGAGGAAAGGATCCTCTCCACTCAGTATACCATTACAGGGCACAAAGAGAGGGGTAGATGACAATATTCCAAGTATTTAAGATAGTAAAACAGCAGTTGGGCCTGTGAATTACAATTGTGTACAGTAAGTCATTGCTTTCAACGTTGCTTTAGTCTTGATCAGATAGCCCTGGAATGTTCAGCTCTCTCTGACCATGTCATGTTGCTGATTTAGTCTTTCTTAATTTGAATACATTATGTGAAAGAGATGGAAATGCAAACTGGAATCCCCATTTCAACATGTCCCTAGCCTTGAACCTACCCGAGGGGTATAGCCAACACCAGACCCTACTCCCTGTTGCAACACTGTGTGTAATAGAGAAGTTGCAGGGCACACCTGCTCCCATTAACTTTGTTAGACCAAATGCCTCTAAAAAGACAACCCAAAGAATCCCAAACTCAAAAATCCAAATTGCTTATCACAATGTCTGTCTCTTTATTTTATCACTAAAATACATGGTTGTATTTGTTTCTCTTAAACAATATATCCCAAATGAACTAGAAATTCTAGAAATGTTTCAGCAAGAAATTTCGAGAACAGTCCCAGCTTTGATATTCAAATAGTAACTGAGCTAGGGACCACAACACATGCTAATATCACTGAGTTCATGGACAGAGGCAAAGGTATGTCTGTGGGCAGGGATCTGAAATGCTCCCTGCCTGGGATATGATTTTAATCTCATTTTCAACGATGCTATTTTTGTCTACATGTAATGGGACAAGCCCATTTTTCTGAGTTCAAGGAAACAGTGCTTTATTTACATCTTTAGAGGCTGCTCCTAAGCCACAAAGTGAACCAAACTCAGCACGCCAGCTCCAGTTCCTCATGTGAACTCTGCCCGCTAGCTGCCGCGACAGGCCAGGGCTGTTATCAGGTGCTCAGTGACCAAAAGCACACTGGCTGTTAGAAAGGGAATTATCCACCTACTGGAGCGATTGTATCTTACTTTCCAGCAAACGCACCTTCCACACTTCCTCCGTCTGCTCAAGCTTTGATTCTAACACAAACTACCTCTCTCACTAGGCTGTGTCCACCATCAAGCAGCAGGGGGTACGGCGGGGAGGCAAGCAAAGTGGCGGCCCAACCTGCTGGGACCTGCCTGAAACCATGACGCTGACCTAAGAAAGGTACTTTACATGCGTAAAAACCCAGACGGTAATGTGTCCTTACCTGATAGGGGTAGTTGTACCAGCAGTGCCTTGTATTCCACAGCCAGGGGGTCTGAAAAACATGACAAAGAAACACATTTCACATGTTTTGGAAAAGAAGCGGGAGAAGAGATGTTTATGACAGGTTCTGGCCCCCCAGTATTTGGGGATTTCAACAATCTACCTGTGTGAGAACGGAAGGACTCAGTACAATTAGGAATAGGAGAGCAAAGCCATGAGGATTCCATCATACATTCTCTCTGGGTAATCTTCTAAACTCAACCGGCAGTATTTCAAGCCACTTCTGGGATAGAGTCCTAGCTGGTGTTTTTTTATATTTTGCTGGTCCTGTAGACACATCCCTGCTAGGTAACCAGCCTCAACAGCAGAGCCCTTCAAGTGTCTCACCAAGACCAGCTGCAAATCATCAATCTATTATCAATAAACAATGCTGATGGTGCAAATCTCCTTGAAACTCCTCCAACTCAATGTTTACAAAGCAACATTATTAATCAATTGTTTCACACATTGAGTGGGGGTCAATAGCAGGCAGGGACTCTTATTTCAGTAGGACAGCTCTGACTAATTCCAGGCCTGAGGGAATTAGCCCTTACAGTACACCCCATGCTCGGACTCATGGTCAAGGTCTTTTGAAGACAAAACAATCTTTCTTAATTTAACGGCAATCACTTGCCTTACCACCTTGTAAAATCAGAGAGAGCATCTAAGTATACACACAGATTCCAAACATCTGTAATAAACAGGGAGGGGTTGGTATGGATTTGAATAGAGAGCTGAACCATCCCATAATACCAGCACAAACTTTCTCATATTTTTGTATTAACTTTATCATTCTTTTTGCATTCCTGATCTATAGCTATCAGCACTTGGTGGTATACATCTATACACATTTGATACACATCAGTATGTTTCTAACTATTAAGAAACATAATCTATCATTAATACAATCTGTGTTTATATATCTCAAAATGATAATACTGTCATTGAGAGTTTAATGTCAGATATATTTGTACTGACCTAACCTCTGTATCTTGTCCCAGGCCCTGTAAGATCAAAAGTTGCTGCCTCTGCAGTAGGATAATGTAGTTGTCTCTCTGAAAGCCACAGAGATATCCTTCCACCCCCCATGGTCCTCATCAGCCCTGCACCGATGAGGATGAGGATGAAGAGGATATTTGCTAGTATTTGCTGAGTCCTCCCTATGACCATACACTTTTTTTTGAGGGTTTTCCTTCATGAGCTGTTATTTATTTAACCAATTAAAAAGTTGTTTCTCTTTAGATTGTCCCATATACTTTTAAAGGATCTCACATGTATGAACTCATTTAATCATTACAGTAACTAGTAGTAGTATTTGCCTCATTTTACAGATGGGTAAACTGACGCCCTGAGTCCATAATTAACCATCCAGGTTAATTAGCGAGGCAGGGCCAGAGTTGGAAATCAAACTCAGACTGTCTGGTCTCAAAGCCGAACATAGCCACTGTGACCCTAACTTTGAGTCTGATAAAAACTGAACCAGGCCTCAGTTTAGGGAGCCAGGTTGAAGTAAAAAGCCGTGCCGTGCCCTAAACCTAATGAGGTCCAGGGATCTTTACAGTCCCCTTTCATTCAAGCACTCCTGATTCTCCTTCCATTTCTCCTGCTTTCGCCATTTGCTACCTGTGCTACGCTGTACGTATCACGTAATCTCTCTGCACTTAACTTCCTTGGTGCCTGAGTTGTCTGTCTGTCTGTGTCCTCCATTTCTCATGTCCATGACATTGAGGTTTATGAGTGACCGACCTCACAGGGTGATTGTGAGGATCAAATGAGAGAGCATGTATAAAAATGCTGCAGAGGCTTCAGAAGCTTAATAGGTTACTGACTTATATAAACGACCTATGTCCGTTGAGGAAGATATAGAAAATACTGAAAATAATAAAAAGAAAAATAATTTGAATTCTCATCACTATTAACATTTTAATGTACAGCCCATTTGGGGCCTTTCTTTTCTATATAATATAGATATACATGCAGATATAGATAGATTTCTTTTTAAACACACACATATATGCATTATTTTTAAATGTGGGCACAACACAGCAACATCTACTTTAGAGTACAAATGTTAGTTATTACCTTCCTCTCTGATAAAACTGTTCACTATCTCTACAATTAGCTGAAAGTCCCTGAGGGAAACGTATGTCAGATTCTTACGTTTATCCCTCCAGGATGAGACACTCAAGTTGACAGTTCAGCCTTCATTACTGAATGCTAATGAGAAGGAATGCAGAATGAAATGCAACACCTATAAAAAGCCTCGTAGTCTTTTTTCTGAATGCATCAGTCCCAAGCCCACAGGGCATGTGCGTGCTTGCCTCTAAAGACACAGCAGAAATCTCTTCCACTACAGTCATCCTTCCCGTCACAGGCGGGAGAGCAAAGGTACGACTCCCAGTGACCCAGGAAAATCCATCATTTAGAGCTTCCCTTCCTCTGTGAGCTTCTTGGCTCCTTGGTTTTCTTCTAACACCCAGGCTTTTCCCTGGAAGCATCAGATGTGCATCACCTAGACATGCTTGTATCACGTGCGGAAACCCGACTGACCTGCAGAAACAGTGGGTGAGTCTTTGTCTCTCAATGGGTCCCGCCCACTTGAAGCAGGAGCAAAGAACACTGAGAATTTGTGAAGCAGGAGCAAAGAACACTGAGAATCTGATGGGGCTACCAAGGCCATAGCTCAGCCTGCAAGCTTGTTTGCCAAACATTTAAGTAAGTACTTTCACATACTTATTTCACAATGCGTGTTCACATATACTTCCTACTTTGACAATACTAGATATTAATATCATCTTCTATGTGCTACATTTTTCTAGGATCTCATGTTATGGCTCCCAAAACTCTTTGAGACAGAACAAATACTATCTTTCCCAATTTACAGATGAGAAGACAAGTCCATGAAATGGTGATTCTCCTAATTTCTAATAGCTCAACACTAACATACGAATCTGGATTGGCTGCTTATATTTAATGCATTAGGTATAGCATCTTTAGTTTCAACTGATACCATAAACCTATTGTTTTTTAAATCAGTTTTTCCAGATACCTTTTTAGGAATCATTTCCACGTTCATTTGATATCAAAATCTGATATCAAAATCTTTTTATGTTTAAGAACATAAAAAACTGCAATATTTAGATGTCAAGAAAGAATAATGGTTATGAAAAAATACACTGAAAACCCTCATTTTAGAAGGATGGGCCTAGCATCCTCCTACATAATTAGAGAAAAGCTCTGTACCTAGGACAGTGCAAGGTGATTCAAGCACGTTTTCTGAAAATAGAAATGCCTTTTTTACATGGCATTACAATATCAGGGGACATTATCAACATTGGAAAATCCAAAAATCCAATGATTCTCAAATCTTGGCATTCCAATAACTTAAGATTCACTTTATTCTCCCTCAGACATATACAGTTAAATAATGATATGAAGCACGTTACAGATTTTACAGTATTTTATACATAGTATCTCATTTAATTCTCATAGCAACATTGTAAGTGCTCAAGATAACATAGCGTGCAGGTACCATAAAAGACAAAGAATATGCTGCTGTGGGGGCTCCTCAAACTATTAAAACGCAGGATCTGATTCCGTAGGTCTGGCGTGGGGCTGAGAGTCTACATTTTTAACAAGCTTCAAGGTGATGCTTGGACCCTGGACCACATTTTGAGTAGTAAGGTGCTAGAGGAAAGTAAGGAGGGTGATCCAACTTGGTATTTACCAGGTGTAAGGCACCTTGCTAGGCACTTTGTTATAATATTTCACAATTCACTGTTAGGTGAATAAATTAATAAATTATTTCTAATCTTTACAATAGCCAGTTTTGAAGCAGAAATTGTTAGTAAAACACTATTTAGCTGGAGACAATGCTTCTCAACCAACTTCTGTGCTTGCTAGAACCACACATCTAAGCTCTGGTGGAAGAGATGTGAGCAGAATTGACACGTGCCACTTTGGGATGCTGTCCCTAAGAGTAAATGTGAATGAGCTGTTCTCACCCTTTCTGCATTCCCATTGGAGGGAGATAATAAGAGCTGGAGCTGTCATCTTTCACCCTGGGATGGAAGTTTCTGTTGAAGTTGATGTTGGAGGCCTCCTACTAGCCCTGGTCTGCTTACCTCTGGATTACATGTGTGACACAGATAAATTCCTATCATCCTCTCATATCTAAACTACTGTGTTGTCATATATACACACACACACACACACACACACACACACACACACACACACACAGTAGTATAGCCTGTATTCTCATTAATAGAGCCATCCCTAGGTTTTCTCGGGGGATTGGTTCCAGGACCCCCCCGTGGATTCCAAAATCCAAGGATGCTCAAGTCCCTTATATAAAATGGCATGAACAGTCGGCTCTCTATATCCACGGGTTCTTGCATCCGCGGATACAGAGGGCTGACTGTATATGCATCAAGGTAAGTATGATTATTTTATAGACAAAAAGCAATCTCAAAGAGGTACCGTAATTAACTGAAGGCTACCCAGCTGGTAAGTAGAAAAGCTGGGACACAAACTCAGGCCAGCCAGATTCTTCCATTATAACTTCCCAAGGTACTCTGGGTGTACAAAGAATGAGTAATGAAAGAAAATCATGGATATTTGGAATTGATTTATCCATAACTGAGAATCAATAATTGAGCTATTACCTAAAAATATTGAATTTTCCGGTTAGAAAGGACCTCCAAATCCTGCTTAAGCTACAAAAGAAATCACATGTCCCAGATGGCTAGCCATGCCTCTCACTGTTAAAGAGTTCTATGATTATAGGTCATTCACAAGATCCCTCAGATTTACTTCCTACTTTCTTTTTTTTTTTTTTTTTTTGGTCAACAGAAATTATACCAAGTTTTTTTGTTGTTTTAGCACCTGCTACGGACTGAATTCACATATTCAAGCCCTAAACCCTCAACATGACTGTATTTAGAGACAGGGCCTTTAGGAGATAATTAAGGTTAGATGAGGCCATAAGGATAGGGCCCTAAACTGATAGGATTGGTGGCTTTATAAGAAGAGGAAGTGAGAGAGTGCTCTCCTCACATGCTCAGAGGAAAGGCCACGTGAGGACTGCAGTGATGAGGAGGAGAGTTCTCACTGAAAACCGAACCTTGCCAGACCTTGATCTGGAACTTCCAATCTCCTGAACGGTGAGAAGTAAGTTTCTGTTGTTTCAGCCACGTCGTCTATGGCATTTTGCTTTGGCAGTCCAAGCTGACTAACACAGCATTGTAAGACAACTCTCCATAAATGCTACTTAATAGCTCTTAAGGTACACATCGACTAATTTCAATTTAAGAAGACTTACAAAACATCTGAACAAGACTAAGACAGACAGTAACAGAGTGGATACGAAATGACCTCTAACGCTCTCAATTTAAATCACAATGTATAATGGGATTTTTCATTATACAGTATTATGCACATCTGCTCCCAGACACATCACGTGAGACACAACTTGGCCACAAGCACATCCATCAATAACACAGTGTCCCAGGGGAGGCTTCTGAGGCTCTTCTCACCCTGAGCAAACCGAACCCCAGCACCAGGATGGAGGTCAGATGTGCTGCTGGAGGTCACCGAGCAGTCCTCATTTGCCTTTTGACCAAACGCATAAGACTTGAGTGCTATGTATTCTGTGATTTTTTTTTTTTAAAGTAGAGAAGTCTTTTTTTTTTTTAAGTGTCAGTAAATGTGTTTTTTTTTTATCAGGTTGCTTCTTTTATCAGCTGTTCTGTAGAGGTTTCATAGTGAACAGAACTAGCAAAAATAGATCAGGTGTGATCATTTCACTTTACCATCTGGAATAAGATAAGCTTGGTCTTATTTTATTGTTTTTAAGTTCCATTTGATATACTTCTCAAAAATAAGAGTTTAAAAAAACACAAATGTTCCTTTCAGTTTCCATGCCACCTATCATGATGATGGAGCAATCATCTGACATCAAGAAGGCCTTGTCCAAGCCCATAGAACGTATAACACTAAGGGTGAATCTTAATGTAGACTATGAACTTTGGGTGATTATGATATGTCAGTGTAGGTTCATCAGTTGTGACAAGTGTACCGCTTTGGTGGTGGATTTGATGATGGGAGAGAATATGCATGTGTGGGGACGGGGTACATGGGAAATCTCTGTACCTCGATTTTTCTATGAACATAAAACTGCTCAAAAAAAAATGAAGTCTTAAAAATCAAGGCTAACTCAGATCACTGACATTTATCATGTCACTGTAAACTAAAGGAATAATTGAGTTCGAAGCAAAAGACCAGACAAAAGGATGCTCAGTTAACCAGGCAAGTGCTAAACGATTAAACAGAAATATAAATATACATACACAACTTTTTTCCCCCCAAGAATCAGTAGGTACCTACAGCTGAACGAATAGTAGTTACTTTGAATTAATAAGTATTTTGATTTAACAAAAGAACATGAATCATATAAAGTATTAAAAGCATTTCGTTGCCTCATCAAAAATGTGAAAAATGTGTAGGTCTTTACCTGAAGTCAGCATCTTAGAAGCAAACTTTCATCTTTCACTATTTCCATCCAAACTCCTACATGGCTTTCATAAAGCCCAGGTGTGACAACTTAACAGTGAAGGAATATAGTCTAAGAGACATACTGGCCTCTGAAGAGTTTAGGTATGAAATACATAGAGCCATGGATTATGTTTTTAAATGCCAGAAAGCTAGATCCCTGAACTACTCTGAAACTTCTTTCACTGAAACTACTCTGAAAACACTTTCACTGAGTTATACTTAAATCTTATACCTTTGGCTTATATTGAAGATTTACTGTAAGAAATAAACATGAGAAAAATGCTTCCTTGTCTGCAATGAGTTTATACTGGAAAGGTTACCACTAGGTAACCACTAATTCGAATACATAAATTCAAATGATATTTTTCCTTTTAAATTTAGCCCATGGGGGAAAAATACTTCCCTTTGTGAATGCTTCGTATGTTTCCTGTTACCCCATTATCTTTTTACCATGGTTTTGGGAAGCTGAGATCTAATTCTGAAGCTCAGTCACTGCAGTTATGATTGTCTCAACATTTTTGCTTATTTTTCCTTTTGTGTGTAACTTTTTGATGGTAATATCTATATTAATAATTTTATTACATAAACACTGCAAGTTCTTTTTAGAAATGTTGAACTGTATGATTTCAATGAATATAAATCAAATCCATTCAAAATGATAATCTACAGTTTCATTTAATACATATTGCTAAGTAACGCATAATGGAAAGAAATATTTTGTGCTTTGTGAGTTTAAAAACTGATCAACAAATTGTATTTGGTGGTACAGACGAACCGGTTTGCAGGGCAGAAGTTGAGACGCAGATGTAGAGAACAAACGTATGGACACCAAGGGGGGAAAGCCGTGGGGGGTGGGGATGGTGGTGTGCTGAATTGGGCGATTGGGATTGACATGTATACACTGATGTGTGTAAAATGGAGGACTAATAAGAACCTGCTGTATAAAAAAATAAGTAAAATAAAATTCAAAAATTAAAAAAAAAACTAATACTAAACTTTCTTTGGGTTATTTGTATGGAAATATGTTAATATAAATGTAAAAAAAAAAATTGTATTTGGGATGAAAAGAATGAAGCCAGAAGTCTCTGACCAGCCTGAAGATGCGGCTGGTCAGTGATGAGTAGACTAGAACGCTCCCCAGAATACAAGGGGTACGCTTTCCTCCTTTCCTGGGTCAGTAGATATGTGACTGTAAATCTACAAAGCAGAGTGGTGACCCCTCCCTAGAGGCCCTTGGCATCTGCATTAGCTTTGAAAGCTCTTGTGATGTGCAAATGTAATTTAGACTTGACCCCGTGGCATTATATAAAGATAGCAGCTTTTCATATTGATCAGACTTTAAAACAGATGCTAGTCCTCAGGACCTAGTCAAGTATATGCCTTCAGCACATTCAGCAATCAATTTGGAAAGTAATTTGCAGATCTGCCAAGCATATGAAAATAGAAGGAGTTCCTCGGAGATGGGCTCTGAGCTCAAAGGGTCTCTCTGTAGGCTTCATCATACAGCCAAAGAGAAAAGAAATCTAAGTGGCATTTCCATGCCTTTTAAAACCTTCCAGCCAGTGGTTCTCAACTTTTTTCTGCCTTTGCTCAGCTGAGGGACTCCACATATACCTCACAGTAACTATGGCTGTGATTCTCAAGAGTCTGGGGAACAGGAAGCTTAAAAAGGCACGTCTCTTATTGATCCAGATGTGTACTCTCCTCCAGGCCAGTGAGAATCACTGCAAAGCAGAATGGACAGATTAATTCCATGTTTAGAATAGAAATTAGGGATAAAGGAACCAGGTGACGAAAAGAGAAGATGAAAGAAAATGAGGTGGTAAGACCTATAGAGAAAGGAAAATGGTGAGAATGTCAACACGGGGGGGGGTGGGTTAGGTGGGGGGAGAGACGTGTGGAGAGGGAGGCCAGTGCAGAATTTGGGAATGAAGCCAATTAGAGTGGCTACTGTGAACAAAGAAGAACAAAAGGGTGTTGCTTACCACCCACTGAATTGCGACCCACTGCAGTCACCCACCGACACAGTACGACCCTGAGAGGAATTCAGGATGAAAACAGGATGAGGCACTCTGTGCTTTGAGTAAACAGACCCCATGGATAGTTAGTTAGATGGATATCTCAGGAAGAATTTCAATGACCCCAGATTCTTGCATCTTCCCATACAACACTAAAATAATTAACTTGAGATGTCTATTCTTTGTGATTAGTAATAATCTTTTATGAAGATGTATGCTTGACAGCATGTATTTCCCAGCCAAAAAAAAAAAAAAAATCATATATAAACTGGGTCCTCCCACCTCTTTGGAGCAGTTCCTCAGAGCTATATCTCCCAGGCTATAATCCTCAGTAAGGCCCTGAATAAAACTTAACCTCAAAACTCTTATGCTGTGTGTTTTTCTTTAAGTCGACACTATTAAGGAGCACAAAATTAGTCAAAAGATCATTTAAGGAAACAATTTATGACATATGACAAAGGACTAAGATCTCTAATATGTAAAGAGCCCACAAACATTGATTTAAATATTTAAACATCCGATCAGAAAAATGGGGAGAAGATACAAACAGGGAACACATTAAACAAAAGAATATGTGACCAAAAACATATGTAAAAATTACAGGTTAAAACGAGACAGAATTTTTAACCTGGTCTGGCAAATATCTGAAGAGGTTAATAACCAGGAGTTAGCAGTGTATAGGGAAACCAACACTCTGCAAATTGGAATAAGCTTTCTAAAAAGTTATTTGGTCTTTAAAATCTGCACATCCTTTAATCCAGCATTTATTGTAAAAAAAAAAAAAAATTAGACTCAAGAGTAAAGACATTTGTATGTGGATTTCCACTGCAATTCCTTTTCTAGTAATGAAAAATTGAAATAAATCTAATTGTTCAATAATATTGAACACTGCCATGTTCTTAATTGGGATTCTGTGGGAGCAGATACTGAGATTTGGGTGCTGGCTGGTTATTTGAGAGGTGATTCCAGGAAACAGAACTGGAAAAATGGAGAAAGTGAGAAGGATGAAGGAGAAAATCCAATATGGTTTTCAGGAATGAGCTGGTTACTGCACCTCAATTCCGCTGAGGACCTCTGCAGAATTACAGAGCACGTATCTTATAACTGTCCCAACACAGGATGGGGAGCTGGGGCATTTATCCACCAACTCTCATACCCCACTGGTGAGGTTCCAGTATTAACGCCTCCATATGTCTAGGTTGTACGTTCCTGTGTCTAGGTAGCATTTGCAGCTTTGGAGAAAGCAGAGCAAAGATGTGGCACAGCTTATATCTGATGTGGGACACTGTCAAAAGTGCATGGAACTGTACACTACAGCCATGCTAATATCAGATGGGCTAAGGGGACGTAACCAGCATATTCATATTTTCAGTTAAAATCAAGTTACAAGTAGAATATACAGTGTGCCTTATGTTTAAAGTAGATATATATTTAGACACACATACACACACACACACGAAATATGCCTGGCAGGATATTTACCAAAAGCTAATTAGTGTTTATCTCTGAGTAATGATTATCTTGGATGATTTTTACTTTTTAAAAACATGTTTATATTTTAATATTAAATTACACAAAGTAATTGTAGCTATAATTTTCTACAATGAACAGGTCTTATTCGAATAGTAAAAAGAAGCTAAGTCCATGTACTTTTAATAGGTCTGATTAAAAAAAACACACATTTGCTCTATATTCACAAATAACATTAATGGTATTAATTATTACAATCCTCAAATTATTCAATAATTCTAATTAATTTTAAACTAAAAGCTAGTACATGAAATAGCTGCCTTCAGAATATTTACAAGTTGACAGTGATATTTCAAGTATAAACCAATCATCAATAATTTAATTCTAAATTCTCCATTAAGAGAAAGTGGAAAGGGGAAAATAATAAGATGAAAAAATAATACAGAATAAACTTTGCACTAATTACAGTGATGATCAATCATTTTGCCACCCACCCCACCTACTCTCATTCTGAAGATCCTTATCAACCTCTTTCTTACCACTTCTAAACCAACTTGCCTACATCCTAATATCTTTGTGCTAATATTATTGCACCTTCCTCATTCACTTGCTCTTTCAAGTATTGAGTGGCTACCATAAATCAGACACTCTGCTAGGCATGAAGATACAACGGACAAGTTCTCCATCCTCCAGGAACTTACCATCTCCTGGGTAATCAAAATAATGACAAGTTGGGCTTCCCTGGTGGCACAATGGTTAAGAATCCACCTGCCAATGCAGGGGACACGGGTTCGAGCCCTGGTCTGGGAAGATCCCACATGCCGCGGAGCAACTAGGCCCGTGAGCCACAACTACTGAGCCTGCGCGTCTGGAGCCTGTGCTCCGCAACAAGAGAGGCCGCAATAGTGAGAGGCCCGTGCACTGCGATGAAGAGTGGCCCCTGCTCGCTGCAACTGGAGAAAGCCCTCGCACAGAAACGAAGACCCAACACAGCCAAAAATAAAATAAATAAAATAAAGAATTATTAAAAAAAAATAATAATGACAAGTTATAGCAGAGGTAAACACAGGACACAGAGGAGTAGATATAAAAAGATACCCAGCCCAGTCTTGAAGGGAGAGGTGGGAGGGGACAGCTCCACTAGTGGCGCCATAGTAGTTGAGGCCAGAAGGACAAGCAGAAGATGGTGAATGGAGGAGACGGAAGAAGAACTTCAATTCCTTATCTTTCAGGAACCATGTCATATTTCCAACATCATTTTTTCCTAATCATCCCTTTCCTTGCATTATTCTCCGGAGGATTAAAAAAAAATAACCCTTAAATGCCTTCTCGTCATTTCCAACTCAGAAGGTAAAATGCCTCTGCCTGGTTGTCCATGTTCCTGTTAGTCTTACCTGGTCACAGTGGACAGCCAACCTAAGTCCACTCTTCCCAATAAGCAGCGTCTGCTCTCTTCAGACCAAGCACCTTGCTGTGTGTGTTCCATTAATTCCCATCTCCATGCCTTAACTACTCCGGCACCTTGTATCTGGCTTGTCATCTCCACCTCACTGTCTCCTGATCAGTCTTCCAGGTGCTATTTTGTTGGCCTCCTGGGGCCACACAACCTCCTAGAGGCTACTAGCCCCACCAGGAACAGAGGGCTGGTGATACAAGTGTACCTGTCCTGTATACAAAGGTCTTCTCACTCCCACCTTTAACATTTATTCAGGACGGAGAGAAACAATAATACGAAGGTGGGGGAGATATGAAAAAACAGAACACTGAACTTAGAAGAATGAAATGTGAATGAAAACTTGGCTGTTTATTTTTCTTCACAATGGCTTTTATTCTGAATTGAGTATTTGTAGACACTTTCTTGAAAATGAACAAAGTGAGCCTGTGACTTCAAGAAACTCAAATGATAGTATTTGCTGCCAGTGATAAAATTCAAGCTTTCAAGCAAAAATTAGTATTTTGGAAAATACATATAGGCTACTATATGCCTAATAGCTTCCCATTTGTTAAAAACTTTTCAGAGGAGATTAGTGAAAACAATGACAAGTATGCTTCTGTGTTTTTGCTTTTGATATTTATAATAACGTGTCAACACTTGTAAGATCTGTATAACTCAGTGAACCAATACTTTCCAAATGACCAATGCATGATGTTAAATAATCATACATGGATGAAAGGGAAAGAGTAACCAATGGAGGTTAATGTAACCAAGTACAAGAAGTTCACTGACATTAAAGAAATGACTTGAGTTTTGGCATCATATCAAAGAAGAAAATCTACAGTTTTCTGGAAAACACTATTAAGAAATTTCTACCTTTTACAATTTCATATCTTTGTGAGGCCAGATATTCACCATATAAATTAACCACACAGACACACAGACACACACACACACACACACACACCTGTGACAGACTGAATGTAGAAGCAGGAATGAGAACCCAGCTCTCATCTACTAAATCATAATTAGAGATTATCACAAAAATCTCTAAATTTTGTTTTAGAAAATACAGTTATTTTTCTTAAAATGTTATTTGTTACCATGTAATGATTTCTTGTTGTTACTTTAATTAAATTCATAATGCTTTAAAAATTTACCAGTTTTAATTTCTA
The DNA here is from genome assembly GCF_965194805.1 of Balaenoptera borealis. Taxonomy (NCBI): domain Eukaryota; kingdom Metazoa; phylum Chordata; class Mammalia; order Artiodactyla; family Balaenopteridae; genus Balaenoptera; species Balaenoptera borealis. The sequence goes on from NC_138863.1 coordinate 63,769,205, forward strand.
ATACAATTAGTATCGATAGACATGACTAACAAAAACAAAAGCTCTTTAAAGTCCTGTATGATTGTTACCAGCGTAAAGCGGTCCTGAAACCAGAAAGTTTGAAAACCACTGCACCAAGGACGGCAGATCAACAAAACGAAAAGAACCAAGTTCTCTGAAGATGGTGTGGAGCAGAGCTGCCCCGCTGGCCCAGGCCACTGATATTGGGCTTGTCACATGAGGCAGAAATGCACTTTGTTCTTTAAGCCATTGTGCTGCTGGCTCTCTTTGCTACATGATTGCTGTAGCTTAGATTGCTGTAGCTTAGTCTTCATCCTGACCAATTCAAGGCACATATGGCAACAGATACACACTGGGAAGAGCCCTGGTTCCCAGTAACCGAGTTCCTTTAAATCTATTCCCTGACTAAACAACCACAGTATGTGCGATGTCACATCACCTGTATCTGATACTCAACTTGATGCATTTCTTCCTCCACCCTACCCAGCCCTTAACACACCAAAATAAGTCCCAAGAATCCAAAGCCACCAAGTCAAATCAGGTGAGTGGGATCACGGAAGTGACATATGATATTTAATCAGATAATCCATAGAAATGGGAAGAGAATAAGGGTTAGCCTTTGAGACAATACAGCTGAAGAGACCTTCAGAATTTTCACAAGTCATCAATTTTTTTTAATGAATTTACCTTGAGCTAAGGTCTATCTACTTACAAATCATCTTCCTGAGAACACTTTAAAGGAATTATATTAAGAGAAGTGTGAAAAGCCACTTCTTGCTCTCTTTTAAAATTACTGGGCACTACAGGCTTGATTTTTCTTATGTATGAAATTTGACTTGCTTTTTAATATGTTATCTTGTCACCATGTCTATGTATTATATCTGAAAACCCATAATAGGCTATATTCTATGAATCATGAATCCAAACAAATTAAGTAGAAACAGTCCTATGTTTCCTGAACTCCTAAACTGCCAGTAATCTTCTGTCTAGATATGGCCATAAATGGCTATGGAAGACACATATTCTACATGAGAAATATGTTAGAAGAAAAAATTGTATCATGCTATCATTATTTGAGAAAGCTGCAAGAAAACACAAAATTCAGATACTTGCAAAGCAGCCAAATCCCTGTAACATTCAATTATGTTAATCGAGAACACCACTTTTTGAAAGGCAGGGGAATCTAGAAATAGAGAAATGAAAGTTCCTTAATTTCCCAACTCCTGCAGTCACTGAAAGAACACATGATGGGGATGAGAGAATCAGAAAGGACATAGGAACCCCCCTGTCTGGCCTCAGTCTGCCGTTAACCAGCTGAGTGACATTGGGTAAGTCGATTCACCCATCTGGTTGCTCATGTGTGAAATTAGGAGTTGGACTGCATAATTTTTATGATACCTCAAGCCCTAAATTTCACCATCTTCTTTGCCCCCCCCCACTTTTTTTCCTCCCAGAAGACAAAACCCTGGTTTGCTGTCTCTGATCTTGTTGCAGACTCTGACACCCCACAAATGGAAACCCAATATCAGAAGACCCCCTTTTTCTTCTTTGTGAAGAAACTCCAGTTACCCACTGCAATTTAGATTTTTTGAATCACTGACAAAACTCGGTCACTCTTATTAAACACAATCAGAGCATTATTAGTAATCAATATAATAAAAAGCTCATTTTGCCCAATTTGATGATGTGTGAATAAATGTTATAAAGTTGAGTAATTGCTTTTCAATGTGTCCTCTATCTGTGAGGCTCAAGTTTTATATTATGTTTGGTACTGAAGATTAAAATTTTCTAAATTAAACACTGATGAAAATTTGATGATGATATTTTAATTTAGGCAAATAATTACTCCCTTTCCTTATGGCCACTTTCATATATTAAAATTCAGAAGGGAATTCACAATTCAGTTTACCATTACTCATTACTAATAGGACAAATGATCAGACTATGCCCTTTAAACGAGTGGTACATCCTTATAGATTATTTATCTTCTTATTAGGATAGAGAAATTATCCTCTGAGTTGCTGAGTTAATTGCAAAGAAGGAATTGATCTTTATGCAGTTAAGTTCCTGATGTTAATCAAGCCTGTTTTCCTGTCTTCCCAGCTTCTGATCTTCCAAAGATATGTAATTATTTTGGGGGGAGGGGAAGCTGAAAGATATAAGTTGGATAGATTAATGCAACTGAATTATATCAAGGGGCTGAATCAGCAATTTAGAAGTGGTTTGCTGAATATAAGATAAAGCTTTCCCCTAGATGAATAAAGAGAGCTTTTAAAAATTAATGAGGTGGAAAGGCTGGGTGATTAATGAAATTTGCATGAAACTGAAAACATAATCTTATATTATCTATTTATCTGGAAGCAAAAACAAGATGGCCAAGTAGTCACAGTATATCACTGACTGACCTATGGAAATAGAACCAGGTTCCTTTTTTACCTTCTGTTGTACACGCATAACTTGGAGATGTTGCAGGTTCAGTTCCAGACCACCGGAACAAAGCAAGTCACATGAATTTTTTGGTTTCCCAGTGCATACAAAAGTTATGTTTATACTATACTGTAGTCTATTAAGTGTGCAATAGCATTATGTCTAAAAAAACAATGTATACACCTTAATTTAAAAATACTTTATTGCTAAAAAAATGCAAACCATCATCTGAGACTTCAGTGAGTCCTAATCCTTTTACTGTGGGAAGGCCTTGCCTCAAGGCTGATGGCTGCTGACTGAGCAGGGCGCTGGTTGCTGAAGGTTGGGGTGACTGTAGCAATTTCTTAAAATAAGACAACAGTGAAATTTGCCCCATCGATTGACTTTTCCTTTCACAAACGACTTCTCTGTAGCGTACAGTGCTGGTTTGATAACATTTTACCCACAGAACTTTTTTTAAAATTGGAGTCAATCCTCTCAAATTCTGCCACTGCTTTATCAACTAAGTTTAGGTGATATTCTAGATCCTTTATTGTCATTTCAACAATCTTCACAGCATCTTCACCAGGAGTAGATTCCATCACAAGAAACCACTTTCTCTGCTCATCCATAAGCAGCAACTCCTCAGCCATTAAAGTTTTATCATGAAATTGCAGCAATTTAGTCACATTTTCAAGCTCCACTTCTAGTTCTCTTGCTGTTTCCACTATACCTGCAGTGACTTCCTCTACAGAAGTCTTGATCCCCTCAAAGTCATCCATGAGGGATGGAATCAACTTCTTCTGAACTCCTGTAAAGATTTATATTTTGAGCTTTTCCTATGAATCACGAATGCTCTTGATGGCATCTAGAATGGCGAGTCCTTTCTAGAAGGTTTTCAACTGACTTTGTCCAGATCCATCAGAGGAATCACTATCTATGGCAGCTTATAGCCTTATGAATGTATTTCTTAAATAATAACACTCGAAAGTCGAAATTACTCCTTGATCTATGGGCTCCAGAATGGATGCTGTGTTAGCAGGCATGAAAACAACATGAATCTCACTGTACTTCTTCAACAGAGTTCTTGGGTGACCAGGTGCATTGTCAGTGAGCAATAATACTTTGAAAGGAATCTTTTTTTCTGAGCAGTAGGTCTCAACAGTGGGCTTAAAATATGCAGGAAACCATGTTGTAAGCTGGTGTGCTGTCATCCAGATTTTGTTGTTCCATTTATAGCATAGGCAGAGAAGATTTAACACAATTCTTAAGGGCTCTAGGATTTTCAGAATGGTAAATGAGCATTGGCTTCAACTTAAAGTGACCAACTGTGTTAACCTCTAACAAGAGAGTCAGGCTGTCCTTTGAAACTTTGAAACCAGGCATTGACTTTTCCTCTCTAGCTATGAAAGTCCTAGGTGGAGTCTTCTTCCAATAGAAGGCTGTCTTGTTTACACTGAAAATCTGTTGTTTAGTGTAGCCACTTTCATTAACTATCTTAGCTAGATCTTCTGGATAACTTGCTGCAATTTCTACATCAGCACTTGCTGGTTCACCCTGCACTTTGATGTTATGAAGATGGTTTCTCTCCTTAAACCTCATGAACTAACCTCTGTGAGCTTCAGACTCTTCTTCTTCTGCAGCTTCCTCACCTGTCTCAGCCTTCACAGAATTGAAGAGAGTCAGGGTCTTGCTCTGGATTAGACTTTGGTCTATGGGATGTTGTAGCTGGTGTGATCTTCCCTCCAGATCACTAAAACTTTCTCCACGTCAGCAATAAACTGTTTTGCTTTCTTTTTGTGTATTCGCTGGGGTAGCACTTTTAATTTTCCTTTAAGAACTTTTCCTTTGCATTCACAACCTGGCTAACTGTTTGGTGCAAGAGGCCTAGCCTTTGGCCTATCTCAGTTTTCGACATGCCTTCCTCACTAGGCTTAATCATTTCTAGCTTTTGATTTAAAGTGAAAGACATGCAACTCTTCCTTTCACTTGAACATTTAGAGGCCATTGTAGGGTTATTAATTGGCCTAATCTCAATATTGTCATGTCTCAGGGAATAGGGAGGTCCCAGGAAAGGGAGCGAGATGGGACAGCAGCCTGTCAATGGATCAGTCAGAACACACACATTTACTGATACCAATTAAGTCAGCTGTCTTATGTGGGCACAGTTCATGGATCCCTAAAACAATTATATAATAGTAACATCGAAGATAACTGATCACAGATCACCATGACAAATATAATAATAATGAAAAAGTTTGAAATATTTAGAGCATTACCAATTTGTGACATAAAATTGTTGAATTTGTGACACAGAGGCACAAAGTGAGCAAATGTGGTTGGAAAAATGGCACTGATAGACTTGCTCGACGTAGGGTTGCCACAAACCTTTAATTTGTAAAAAAGAGAATATCTGCACACAGTAAAACAAGGTATGCCTGTATTTTTGAAGTGCTTCATTGTTTTGTTTACCTCAGCACCTATGAATTTCTGAGTTCACTGATGTCTACGCTATTAACCCATCAATGTTTACTTTCTTGTAGTTTGGTTCATGCTCTCATGAGGTTATATTTGTTACGTGCCAAAACACCTGATTCTTCAAGCACATATACTATCAATTACAGAACTTGCCTGTGTAAACGAGTGAAAAACAAGGCCATTTATTGTACTAGAAATCGGCAATGCAGAAAAAGGCTATGAAGTTGAACCAAGCTGGAGCCATCTGTCTCCAGGCTAAGGTATACAAATGACTTCATGACTTCAGTCCACAGTTCCAGGGACTACAGCACAGAAAACATGCATGAGGTAATCTTTAAATGGGAGACAGCCACAGACAATGACATTCTACTTGCAGCAATACAAGCAACTTTAGTAACTGAGCTGAGAGCACACACTATTCTGTTATCATTGGGAAGTATCATCCAGAAGACTCACATCAAGCTGAAGTGTAATTATCCTTTAATAAATGCATCACTGAGTTAAATGACAACGGTATTTTGGCTCTTCAATTAGAGTTTCCAAGATAGTCTAATTGGAGGGGTTCTGCCACTATAAATACGTCTTCTACTCTATAGGGTATCTCATTTTGGAGTGCTTAAATACTACTAGGGACCAGTTCTATAAATACATGTTTTATATATAAACTGAATGAGAATCCATCAATTTACCTTCTGATTCTAGAACATACACCCTGGGAAAATTGCCCCGTTTTTCATATACCATTGGTTACAAACAGAAATAATGTACATCTTTTACCTAACGGTATTATAAGAGCATTGTATTATATGCAGTTACTGTTCCACTGAACAAAATGTAATCTAAGATAGAAACTGCAACATCAAACTGTTTTATAATGGGACTGACTGTAATTTTGTCCCTGGAAAAACTAAGAGGACACCCAAGGAGAGGAAAATTACAGTTAGTTCAAACAGGAAGTAATCAAAAACTGTCTAAATATAGGAAAAATTGGCATCTGTAACAAGCTCCAATAGTAACAAGAGGGAACTACAAGGGAAGATCAGCTGTACCATGGATTTCCTTAGTTTAGGATTACACTTATCTAAATGATACCACTTTAATAAGTGGTATAAAAAATAAACTGAATGCTGAGACAATTAAGTTCCTAATATATTCTTATTATTTATCATGCAACAATATTCACTTAGCCAGCACCTGCTCTGTGCCTGGTCATATTCTAGGCACCAGGGATTTAGGAGTGAACAAAACAAACAGAAAATCACTGTTCCTGCAGAATTTATTTTCTGGTGGAGGAGACTGACAATAAACAAGGTAAATAAGCAAAAATATGTATGTTATATATGACGAAGGCTAAGGAGAGAAAATCCAGCAGGAAAAAGGATATGAAATGTCAGAGTGTGTGACGGGGAGATGACACTGATAGAGTAGCTAGGGAAGGCTTCACTCAAGTGGGGACTTTTGAGTAAAAACTTGAAGGAAATCATTCTGTCACTTAACTTTCACTTTTCTGTCTTGACTCTGTTACCGTTTAGTTTCTACCTTTAGTTATATGTAAATAAAGTAAGCCAGTCACACAGAGGGGGAGAAAGCATGAATAAGGAGAGAAGAGAGGGACATTCAGCTTTTAACTGGTAATAGCTTTACCACTGCTTTCTAAATCTATCAGTCTGTGTGTCATTTTTGTGAGTATGAAGTTGCATCCTCACAGGTGGTCCTGGCTAATTCCATTTACGACTCTGCTGAAAAGAGCACTGAAATGGGGGTGATGTGATGGGGTGGGGGTGGTAGTTACTGACACCCAGATCTTTAGCAAGGCTGGCATTCTCTGCCAAGTTAGAGGATGAAAAGGAAAAAAAAACAAAAACACTGCAGATAAATCCACTGTCCTACTGCATGGAACTGCTTCCTCATTTAAATTGACATGTTGTCAGCTGTCAACTAAATATAGTGCGATTTTCTGTTTCAATTCTCTGCTGTGAAAAATGGCCACGATGATCACTGTACCAGGTTTTTTTTTTTTTTAAAGAGCAGGTGATATACAAGCTGGCTTTTTTTTAAAATTTTTTATTTTTATTTATTTAAACACTATTTTATTTATTTATGGCTGTGTTGGGTCTTCGTTTCTGTGCGAGGGCTTTCTCCAGTTGTGGCAAGTGGGGGCCACTCTTCATCGCGGTGTGCGGGCCTCTCACTATCGCGGCCTCTCTTGTTGCGGAGCACAGGCTCCAGACGCGCAGGCTCAGTAGTTGTGGCTCACGGGCCCAGTCGCTCCGCGGCATGTGGGATCTTCCCAGACCAGGGCCCGAACCCGCGTCCCCTGCATTGGCAGGCAGATTCTCAACCACTGCGCCACCAGGGAAGCCCCGTGTACCAGGTTTTATGAAACTGAATATATATAGAGGCAAGAATTTTAAAAGAAGAAACATCTTAGTAATGGAAGTCACTGATTTTATTCCTTAGGTGACCCACACCACAACATACCGTGATAACAGAAGACAACAACAAAGGGAGGAATATAAAAGTGAATTCACTGGAAACATCAGACTGGAGTATAATCAGGATTCTGAAACTGTGTTTTTACACTGAAGATACTACATGATGAGTACTTAATTCTTCAATACTGTGTGCTTGACCCGTATATCTAATCATTCAGGTCTTTAAAAAAAAAAATCTGCTGTTCCTTTACCACACATTCTCCTCATACAATCACATAGATCCACACCCCTTATGACAATTTCCCATTTTATGTTTCAGAATAACCCAGGAGCAGATGACTTCATGCAGTGGTGGTTATTCCTGGGAAATACATAAGGGGAATAATCTCTGTTAATCAAATGCTGCAAATACATGAGGGCAATGGTCAGAATCACTTTGATTTTTAACTTACGGATGCCTGGGATCGACTCCAGACTTAATAAGACAGAACCTTTTGGGGGGGGGGTTCGTGTCCAGTTATATGTACTGTTAGCAAGCTCCCTGGGTGGTTCAGATCTAATGCAGGGTTCGAACTACTGCACCGAGGTAAGCTGCTGAAAGCTATAAAAGCTACAACACATAATGTGCCAAGTGAGGAATTCTACAGAAAAGCATTTTGTCACCACCTACTTTAGCAGCTCTGCATGTTCCTACCTTTCTGTGAAGAATGGTGTTCGGGTTCTAAGTATCAATACTTCATGTGACTTGAAAAGTAGGGGAGCAGAAAGTGAAACTTGGAAGGTGATTTTACCCTTTATTTTAATAAAGATACTTTCTAGAATGGCAACCATAGAGCATACGTATCTGAGACCTGAAAGAGACACCCGATAGGACCAGTGATAATAGGCTTATTCTGCCCATTACAAAGACAGTTTTAGCTATCCTGAGCAGTTGCCCATACCAATGTTATTTTCCCCTTTCTTCCTTAGTGGTAGAACCCCAATTTTAAGTTGCGCACATTGTCTCCTGGAAAAACAAAGAGAGCCTTCTTGCAGCTAAGTATCTAGCTCTGTGTCTCAGTTCTGGCCTATGAAGTAGAAATGGTGTGTGAGATGTCCATAGAGCCTCCTTAATGAGAGGTGACTCAGCTGGCAAGCAACTTTTTACCTGTTCACCTTTCCTTCTCTGGGGGAACTGTTTCATTGAAGTGATGGCTGGCGTTCTAGCAGCCATTTTGTACCAGTAAGTAATCTTGAAGATGGAAGCTGTGTACTAGGGTACTGTAGCAGAAAGACAAACTATCCCTTTATCCTTAATGACATGATGGAGCCATCATATCAGACTGTAACTGCCTCCCTCCAGACTTATTTTATATGAGAAATAAACTTTTTTCTTATGTAAGCCACTATTATTATTATTAGCTATATGCTCCAAAGCTAATCTTAACTAATATAATAAAGAGGAACACCAAGGGACTTATAAAGTCAGAGAGCGATTTCAATGGTGTATAGTACCCATCCTGTGAATTCCTAATACACTGATATTGTTTCTAATATCCTTAAAAATCAGGTTGCACATGTATAACTCTAAGCTTATAAAAAGATTTAATAGCATTTCAGCCTCATGTGGAAGCAATATGGTAAAATAATTTACCTAATCTCTGTATACTGAAGAATAATTAGTGTAAGAAAAGATTAGAGTTGAAAGTGGAGAGCAGGAGATGAACTAGAGTGCCAGGTCATAGGAAGAATTATTGACACACGCTGTCTTGTTGACCATGGCGTAGGGGATAAAGAGGAAGTGAAGACGACACCAAGATCTCTGGCTTGGTTGACTGCTGCAGATGGTGACGCCCATAAATAAGATGGGGAACGCCACAGGAGGAATAAAGGGGAAGGGAAGAAAACGAGTTTGGTTTTGACCTTGAAGAGCTTTTGAGATGCTTATGGGATACAAATGCAAAGTCCAGAAGAAAGTTAGAAAACAGTCTTCCAGGTTCACTTGTTATTCTGCTTTTAAAAAATATTTGATGATTCCACAGCAATTATTCAATGAAGCCCGAGCTCCCTACCATGACTTCAAGGTAATTTACCACCTGGCTTCAACCTACCTTTTCAGATTTATCTTTTAACATCTCTCTTTGCCCTCAAGGCCCCACCAAACACAAACGCAAACCTTATGTTCAAGTCACATATAACTAACTGTTCATGGTTTTGCCCAAACAAGCTTCATAGAAATTCATGCATATTTCTTCCGTAACACATATCCAACTTGTCTGCAAATATCTCTTTACCTGTCTGCATCCCACATGGGACAGAACTATTTGAGAGCCTAGCCAACTATCCTGGATAGAGCACATCGAACAGATAAGCACTCTGATACTTGGTTAATTAACAGAGGCTCACGCGCCAAGCTTCCATGTATTTGCTTACTCTGCTTTCCTTATCTGGGACATGGAAAGGAATCAATGATGACCCCGAGTGGTCAGGGCTGCGTAAATAATACAGTGGCGCCTTTTATCTAGAGAGATCAGATCAGAAAAGGAGACAAAAAAATGTCCAACAGCTAGCAGGAGCAGGGGAGTTTTATATAAAGAAAAGAAGAAACAAATGCACTCAAGTCTCATGACTTTTACCTCAGGCGGCAAAAGACATCCAGAGTGAGGAATGGATAGCTCATGCTCAGCAAAGGAAGGCAGGAGTACAACAAGGGAGAAAGCACCAGGTTTCCTGAGAGGCAGGAGTGGGCTGGATCTAGAAAAGCGTGACAGGAATCCTTCCCAGGCCACCAGAACACGACAGCCACTTCACTTATAAACCAGCTCCATCAGCAGCACATGGTTGTGTCACTCTCCTCGCTGGTCCTCAGCTGTGCTTCTAAACTTGACAAAGCTCATTGCTAGAGAAGGTCTCGGTTTTTCCTGCCTAAACGTTTTCCACCTGCCACTAGGTCATCACAAACTCCACCATTTGTTAGACACAGCCAGTCCCAATCCTGATATATATATATTTCTTAGTTTCTCCAATTTGGAATAAAAAGGAAAAATAAAATAATGGCATGCTATAGTGTAGAAAACAGAGGAGCTTTATAAGTCAAATGTGAAAGTTTCTGCCAGCTCTCTGTGACACATACTCTTATTTTTGCTGAGAATTTACAAAGATTATTGAACGTGTGTACGTTCCTTTTAATTAGTGGGATACCGTACAATATAAATGCAAGATTATGTCTTATTAGAACTATGAAGTACTGACAACATGAGAGCTGATTTGAGCTCTTGTGAAATAGTGTATTTATACTTTACACACATCTTTCATGTCTTTTATGCATGACATTGGAATGTGGTTTTAGGAGACACTTAAAAGAGAAGAATCGGAAAAAAGAAACTCACAGCATCACTCATTCCTCACTCAAATTTAAACTGTGTCAGGGTGTTGGTTCTCAATGCAGCCTCATTATAAAGACACAAAATGAATATTACTTGATCCAGCAATCATCCTTCTTGGTATTTACTCAAATGAACTGAAAACTTACATCCACATAAAACCTGTACATGCAAGTTTATAGCAGCTTTATTCATAACTGCCAAAATGTGGAAGCAACCAAGATATCAACGGTGAATGGATAAACTGTGGTACATCCATACAATGGAGTATCATTCAGTGATAAAAAAGAAATGAGCTATCAAGCCACAAAATGTGTGGGAGGAACCTTAAATGCATATCGCTAAGTGAAAGAAGCCAGTCTGAAAAGGCTACGTACTATAGTTTCCAACTATAAGACATTCTGGAAAAGGCAAAACTATGGAGACAGTAAAAAGATGAGTGATGGCCAGGATTTGGGTGGTGGGGGGATGAATAGGCAGAGCATAGAGGATTTTTCAGGCAGTGAAACTATTTGGTATCATCCTGTAACAGTGAATACATGCCATCATACGCCTGTCAAAACCCACAGAAGGCACAACGCAAAGAGTGAACCCTGAAGTAAACGATGGCTCATCGACTGTAACAAAAGGAACACACTAATGCAAAATGTTAAAACGGGGGAAACTGGAGGGAGGAAGAGGGAGTGGGTACAGGGGAGCTCTGTACTTCCTGCTCAACTTTTCTCTAAACCTAAAATTCTTCAAAAAATAGGCAATTAAATTTCTTTGAAAAGAGAACATTACCGTACAACCTTCAAGGCATTTAATAACTAATTTAGAACAGCACTTTGCCAACAGTTAGAGAAAGCAAGCAGCTTGGAAGATAATCTAGCATAATAATTCAGAGTACATATAACTTCTTGAGCAAGTGGCATGCTCTATTTCATTTCAGTGAGAATTTGTTGAGCAAATACTGTATGTCGGTCACTGTGACAGGTATATGGCATATGGCAGTGAACACACAAAGATATCTGGCCTTGAAGAACGTATGTTCTACTGTGCAGAGACAGACGATAAAATATAAACCAACAGAGAAGGTGAATTATATAGCAAGTGAGAAGGGGATGAGTGCTAGAGGAAAAAGAAAAAGGAGAGGGGATAAGGGGACTCAGGGTTACTAAGGTGGGGCTGGGGAGTAATTTCCTCATCTGCTGAAGGGGATATAATAGTTCCCACCACCCGTGGGTGCTGTGGGTTCCAGGAGATCTCCCACGTAAGGTGCTTCAGTAGTGCTGGGCACACAGAAAGTGCTCAGTCAGTAAACGTGACCTCTTATTACTATGATTATTGCTAGGAAATGGCAGCACGTTTCTGAATAACTTTTATCATACCCACCATATTTTATTTCCTGATTTTTTTTTCTTGAATTGCTAGAGTAGAAGCAATTATCGTGGGCAGTCCAAAATTCATACACTTCAGGAGAAACAAGCACTTGTTGAATTTGTGGTTGTTTACTAGTAAAAGTCATCTTTTTATTAACTTTTCTTCTCACCTCTGCCAAGAAATATCATATAATCACATGGACAGATCCTAGAAAAGATACTGGTAACTATATTTGTGCAGACTGGCTGCATATAACGAAGTAAGTCAAAGCAACAGGGATGTAAAAAAAGGCAGGCGCTCATTTGTTACATAGGAAGTCTGGAGCTAGGCCATCCAGGACTGGTGTCATGGTTCCACAAAGTCATCAGGGACCTGGATTCCTTCTGGCTCACTGGTCTGCCACTCCTAGGGTGTGGTCCTAGTCTCTACGGTCCAAGAAAGCTTCCAGAGCCATCACATCCATGTGGCAGGAAGCAGGAAGAGATAAGGAAGGTGCTCGACTTTTCCTTCAAAGAGACTTCCCAGAAGACACTTCCCACAGCCCTTCTCATGCATGCTATTAACCAACACGTTGTCCTGGCTACTGGTTGCAAGGGAGGGCAAGGGTTGTTTGGCTGACAGCATTGCATCCAGCTAGGAAGTGAGGGGAATGGGGTCTGAGAGGTGACAGTGGCTTTTCAGAGGGGTGAAGCATAAGGGGCACGCCACTTCTGTGAACGGCTGGATGGAGCTCCCGTGAGTCCCACGCGAAGGGAGAAGGATCCTTTCTCTCTACAGATTGTGCATTGTTGCAGAGCAAGGGCAATTTGGTGGTAATTACTTGTTACTGTAAAGTAGCCTTCTTTGTGTTGTGTGTGTTTGTGTGTGTGTTTGCTTTTTTTACACCGACCCCAAATCTATCAAAGACAAAAAGATTCCAATAAATTTTAGGACTGAAGAAAGATTTAGAGATTTTTTTAAGTTTGCATTATATACAATACTATAAGAATACTTAAGCAAATTATGGTAAATCCACACACACAATGGTTTATTATGCAACTGTTGAAATAACACTGTCAAATATTATTTAAAGACATGGGGAAATACTTGTCATGTAATAAGTGAAAAGGCAAGGTTCAAGATAATGTTAACTATGTGACACATGTATATGAATTACAGTAAAGAAATCAACATAAATTAATTTTATACAGTTTCCAAAATCTCTACTTAGAAAATATATTGAATTTTAAATTAAGAGTTGTTTCCAAAAGTCTGTATTCCAGTAGCAGTTCTGAACTGCCAGACTGCCTTTGCATTTTCCTATGATCTTCTGCATTATTTTAAAACTATAATCCTTAATAGCATAGAATTTCAAAAGTCCAAAAGCCATGAATCACCAACGAACTAATAATGTACTTTAATAAGTACTATCACTTTTAGCTTTGGGAAGAAGTGGGGAAAATACTCCTTAAGTGTTCAACTGGATGATGTGTGAAAGCATTACTACACATCAGTAGCTCAAAAGCATTGGGTTTTCAAAGAAGAAAACCACCCAGTGCTAAATAAATGTGAAACAATATCAGCTTCCTAAAGATCTGAGCTGAAGCGGGTCCCATCTTTACCAGGAAACTCTAGTCTAACAATATGCTCCTTTTTCATCCAATTTCAGGCTTTCATTTATCACTGGGATAACACATATTTTTTTGGTCCCCAGCCTTATTTTGATAATTTTGTCTATGCCTGACCACTCTAGATGGCATATTTCAATCTTCATTTCAATAATTGTTGAGTATCTACTATGTGTCAAACCACACGTTTGACAGGAGGCTCCTGAGACTTGACAACATGTTCCCTGCCGCGTGGGGGCCTGGGCGAGGGGAGCCTGGCTCAGAGTCTAGCTTTCTTTCCAGGGTGTTTGCTCTACAGCTGCCCCTTTCAGCGGCTGCCTTGTAGCCAGCCTTCCACAAACTCTGCTCCTCCTTTTACAGCATCCCCTCCCCACCATTTCATTTACTATTTAACTGTACAACTGTACTGGCCAAAAGAAACCATTGCGTGGAATCCAGGAATCACTTAATATAAAACATAGAAAAATATGTGAAATGTACTGGCTCCAAAATGATTTTTTAAAGTTGGTAAGAAAAAAGTATATTTTAATTAGCAAAAACAAAAACAGAAACAAAGAAACCAAAGTCAGGTTTATAGGAATATGAGAAATTGTATATCATTTTAAAAAATAGAGCATTGAATGGTACACCCGAGACTCAGAGATCTCAGCCAAAAATAATTATTACTGAGAATTTAGTGATTGTAATGGTCTGTCCCGATGCGTTGCCAACTGTTTAATTAGAGAACAGAATATTCTTATTTAAAAGAAACGTCAATACAACTGTAAGTCAATCAATTTGCATAAATCTTTTGGTAAAAATAATCTAAAAACTACAGCCATTGATCCTTAGCAATATAATACAAAAAGATAGGAAAAAAAAGAAGCCCAAAGGCACCGCCAATGTAACATTTCCCATCAAGCACAGCTACATGTAGCATCCTATGCAGACATTTGTACTGCATCCCAGCGGGAAGCCCACAGTATTGATGCTTCTGTATCTTCTTACTTTCTGTATCTGGCTCTCCGCAGGGATTCTGGTTTTGAAGGGTGCTGGTGATTCTTAGCTAAATATCCCTGGCAACTTTACATTGCTGTCCTAAATGCATGCAAGAAAGACAAAATCTAATTCTAAACCTGAGGAGTGAAAATGTCAGGATTAAATTCACTCTAGAGAAACAATAACCCTCTGAACTACTAATGAATAACTGGAAATACAAGCAGAAGATTAGAACTGTCAAGCGTCTTCCTGAAACCTTAAATGTGGAGAAAGGTTTTGTCAGCGATGAAAAATGGGGACCACTGTGCTCCTTTCCACTCATTGCCCATAACTTGTAAATTACAGCCTGTCTACAAATGATGTATTTGGTACTTGGGAAATTATTTATAATTAATAGACTTCACAATTCTCCAGCTGATAGTCTAGCAGGTAATCTTACATGCTTAACTGAAATGATTTCTTAATCTTCATTTCATTTAAAAACCATAATTAAGAACATCAATGATGGAAATTTCAAATAAGCATTTTTCTAGCATGTTCATTGTTGTGATACAGCTATACTTGAATTTAATTTAGTTTCTCCTTTTCCCTTGTTTTCTTGAGTCACACCTGCATCCTCTCAGGACACAGATACCCCAGAACCGCCGATGCTAACAAGCAACCCAGATTGGTCTGACCACACAGGATCCTTGAACCCCACCTCCATTCCAGATAGGAACCCCCTACTGATTTATTTAAACACACCGTTCTTTGTTCTGTTACAGGAAAATCAGGAGACATTTCTAATTATTATGCCTCTATGATTCAACATCAAATTTCAAGGGATCAAAGCATATACTCTAGGACAGAGGTGGTCAATTTTGAAATTGCTTCGGGGTCAAATTTTTTTTTTCCACCATGCAACAAAATTACCAACTAAAAAAAAGACAGAGATAAATTTTTCTTTCAAAGGGCTTCAGAACCAAACTGAAGCAAAGAGGAAATAATGAAAAAGATAATGTGACAGTGACAGACTATGTGAAATCTTTAGAGAAAATGGACACCCAAAGATAATGATAGCATTGGTGCTGTTTTACTCACAGAGGAGACATACTATTCAAAGACTTCCTTTTTAATTCCTATGAACGTGTTTAAAAAGTCACAGATAGGGGTCAGGATGTATTATGAACAAATCTTTTCTTATCATACGTTTGTTTTGTATTTCTTTCAGAGGTTAGAACGTAGTTTAAAAACATTTAGATAAACGCTTTTAAATTTGTTTCAATCACACCCCTCAGAAGAAAAAAGAAAAGAAATGCCTTTGACAAGGCATTACTAGTTATAGGTGAAAACATCACCAGCGACCTTATAAAAAGGCAAGATTGCTAGAAAGTAGGGGGGAAAACTCATTAGATGATAGCTGGTCAAGCAAGTGGTAACATAAAGAGGAGGGTCTCTCAAACCTCCTTTATTTGGGATGGGGTAAGGGGAAGGGAGGAAGCAAGGTTCTAGATTCTCTTATCTGTAGAAGTCTTAGGGGCAGAAATCATAACCTGATTACAGTGTCCTCAGAACCCAACCCAGTGGCCTCACACATGAAGGCTGTGCAACAGATGCGTTGAATGTTTTGCTGAGTGAATTTCCCAGCCAGCCATGTACATATGTACAGAATTTCATTTCTAGTCCACAAGTTGTCCACGTGCAGGGATAAGGACCTCCATGCCCTCGCAGTTGTACTGGCAACAGAAAGCATATGCTCACTTCAAGCAGAGCACTTCCACATTCTTACTCCATAATGGACTTTTCTCCTCCATTAAAATAGAAAATAATCTGTTTTCTTGACTTTGTGTCACAATGCAAGACTCAAGTTCCATGTTGGCTCTTTTCTAGAATATTCTACACAAAGAAAATGGCATTCATTTCTTCATCTAAATGTTCTCTCATGTGGGTGACTGTCTTAATTATATGTTGAATGCTCACTCTGTGCTAATCATTGTGCCAGGCACCAGGGACATTATAATGAACAGGCCACAACCCAGGCAAAGAGTTCACAGCTCAGGTAATTTTTAGAAAACCCAGACAATACAGTAAGATAGTATTAGAATAACATTAGGTACCATGAGGAGTGATAACAATGCGTACTTCGGAGAGATGGGAAATGGTGGTTGGGGGTTAGTATTAACCTTTCTTTTATTTACATATCTTATGATACTTTCTCTAGTTAAAATAAAAATTCTAAAGCAATGTGATCGACAACATATATTAGCTTGATTCTGTGATTTAAAATAATGCACATATATGCTATTTGTGCATAAAATATCTTCCATATACACAAGAAGTACTGAAAAAACTAAGGGTAGGAGTTGGTGGGGGCAGAGGGAAGGAGATTTTTCATTTTTATGCTCTTCTATACCATATAAACGTTTTCCATACGGCATGTGTAATTTGAAGTTAAAAATGACTTTCAAACGTGAAATGAAATAAAAAGAAAAGATAGTGAGAGATTGAAGGCAAGGGTGACAAAACCATAATGACAAATCAAAGGTGGGCTACAAACATGATTATTAGCTTTCTAGTGATCAACTCAAAAAGGTAAAGTTTATAATGTCCAGGAAATAAAAGCCAGTAATCTGCTCAGGGAGTTTACCTATTCTCATTATTAAGAATTGAGAGAAATTTCTCCTAGCAGTCCTCATGAGGAAGATACCATGTGACACAGAATATCCTGATAATATGCTCATAATATCCACAGTGACAGATCTCATAAAACTTCTGCTTATAATGACCCCCAACAGAAGCTGATGGCAACACACCAAATGTAACTCACAAAAGCATTTCTGAAGGGGGCCAGTTCAGTCTAAAGGCTCTGGAACCAGACGGCCTGAGTTCAAATGACGGTCCCAGCACATAACTTTCTATAAGAACTTAGGCAAACTACTTGACTTTTCTGTGCCTCAGTTTCTTTATCTGCCCCATAGGGTTTTGTGAGGAATAAATGAACGAATACATACATAAATTTTAGCAAACAATCCACACTAGCTATTTACATACACGTCCTTGAATTTTCTCTCACCTAAACCTTTAATAGGGCATTGAGCATGCCCAGTCCTGGGGACTGTGGTCCTTGCTGGCCATGTACAGGCTTCTTTGGCCCCAGTAAAGTGTTCCCTCTTCTGCGGAAGGTCAGGAGCCCAGCATAGAGCAGAAGCCAGAGAGGACCACCTACAACCTGACATGAGTAAGGTAGTAATCGGTCCTACAACCTGACATGAGTAAGGGAGTAATCGGTCCTACAACCTGACATGAGTAAGGGAGTAATCGGTCCTACAACCTGACATGAGTAAGGGAGTAATCGGGAACAAGGTCAGGTTATTTCTTAGAAAATATGATGAATATGTTTCAACACACTAAGATGAAGGCAGTAGAGGCCTCAAGGTTCTACTACATGGGACAGCTCAAATCTACTTCCCTGGGATCCCCTCTAGGACCCTAAAAGAGATAACTTGCTGCACAGAGTTGCGTATATTCTGTTTATATTATTAGTATTATTTATATTGAGTATAAACTATGGACTAGGCATTGCTCATTTAATTCTTATAATAAGGCTCTTAGGTAGGTCCAATTATCATCTGATTTTACAGGTAAGGAAACAGGCACAGAGAAGGTAACTTGCAACATGTCACCCATCTAATAAATGGCAGAACCAAGCCTCCGTTCAGTCCAGCAGACTGGCTCAAGCCTACTCTCTTAACTGTGGCACTGTATTACACCACGCATTCCACAGATCAAAGTTACAAAACATCCACCACATATAATATACAGCACAAGGAATATGGCCAATAATACTGTAATAACTTTGTATGGGGACAGATGGTTACTAGACTTATCATGGTGATCATTTTATAATGTATGCAAATGTCAAAGCACTATGTAGCACACCTGACACTAACATAATACTGTATGTCAACTACATTTCAATTAAAAACAACCCATAATCTAATCTACATCAAAGTCCAGTTTCACACACATTTTTTAGTTAGTTCTCCAACATAATAACTACCAATTGTTTTAAAATTCTTCCTATCTTTAAAAAAAGACAGGACACAAACAATGAAGAGTGCTTTTTACTGTGATAATTTATATCATGGTCTTTTGCAGCGTATGAGGAACTCCTAGTGGGGGAAATAGCTATGGCAGCTCGGATTTTTTTTTTTTTTGCCAAACCTTGAACACCTCATAGGACAGATGGTTGTCCCAGAGATATCAGCCATTGGATGAGTCACCGCCTGAGACGTACCCCACACAGCTTCCTCTTGAAAGAATGGTCCCAGCAATATGCACAGTATTTCCCATATACTCACTAACCAAGTCAGAAAACCCCACTATTAACGATCCATTCCTTAAGGATAATATCATCCATTTAGTTAAAAAAAAAAAAAAAAAAAAAAAGAAAGAAAGGAAAAGCCAATTGTCCTAGGAAGAGTAATATAAACTATTATCAGCCACTGACACTCTGGTGTCAGAGGCTTCCTTAATGACAGTTGAAAGCAAGGCCTTTCAGGCATTTTTTTTAAAAAAAGTATTAATAGAAGATTTAGTGAAGAAATGGGTGTCTACTTGCAGAGGCAATGGGTGCCTACTTGCATTTTTGGTCATCAAAAATTCTGCACTAATATTTTAGAAACTATCAAGATGTCTTCAAAATTCCAACACACTAATATACAAACTGTATTTCCCAGAAAGCCTGTTACTCTTGGAAAAAGCATACATTTTGTCTTGCTGTTCATTCACGTGTCCTGTTTTTGGTTGGAAACATGTTCAGTGTCCTCAGGAGGCTAGGTGTGGAGCCAATACCGAGGAGAAGAAAGAAATAAGGGTGCAGAAAAGAGCGGCAAGATGACTCTTAAAGTAAATCGTTTAATTATTTTTCTCCAGTCAGCCCTGTTAAACATTCAGGAAAGCATTCAGAAGGCAATCCTCCTCTTCTCCAATTGTTTTTCCCCTTTGCCCTCTGTTTCACACACAGCAATTTGCTCTTTTTGAACACATCAGGCAAACCATACCCTTTTGGGACTTCCACATGGGTTACTGAAGTGATAAAATGAGAAAGTATTTACTCATCAAAAATTCCTTCTCCGCTAAACATAATCACTGGTTTATGATACAGCTTGCCCACCATGGTGAAGCTCAGAATAGCCATTCTAGGGAAATTAGCAACCTGCCCACACCCCTGCCAATGTCCTGACATTTCCATTTGGAAAGTACACTCAATTGCCTTAAGGATGAAGCAGAAACTGAGACGTAGTGAAAGTGGTATAATGAGAATAATTCCAAATTCTCCTTCAATTATCTTAACCTATGAAATATAAATAGTATACAGATTTTTCTAAAAGTCCACAATACTATGATAAGCCATACAAGTATGTACAAATAAGTACTGTTACCTGTCCAGCAGCAAGTAAAACAGGTGACAGGTGAACCAGTTGGCACTGTGTGGTCAGAAGAAACTCTTGGAAATCTAGAAGTTTATCTTGGAATTTTGTCCCTTCAGTCTTATTTCCTGAACTTTGACTTTATGTACTCTTGACTTTTCTTTTGATTCTATATTTTATCAATTCTGAAAATTTAATGTTTATCCAGGTTGAGACGGGCTTTTTTTTTTTTTTTAATGTGTAAATAACCATAGGTCTAGGTCTTTCACCTGCTTCAAAAGAAGGAAAAACCCAAAGCCAGAGGAGTTCAGGATCTATCATGCAAACTCATCCTCTGTAAATAGGACACACTATCCAGAATCCCAAACTCCTGAGAATATTCTTTGTTGGCAACTCCCAAATGTGCATTTATTATACATATTTCTTGTTTTGCTCACAAGTCAATTCAGGATGAGTGCTATCATCACCTTTGGGTCAATGACTGCTTTGGAATAAGAGGCTGCCACCATTAAAGCTCTCTTTCTAACCCTCGGGAATCTATTTAGAAGGAAAGCTCTATCAACCTCGATAAGACTAACACTCAACATGAAGCCCACAAGCAAGTTGGTGCTTTTCTCTTGGAGGCCAAAATGCGCACTGTCCTTATGATTAAGGATACGTACGTACATCGCTGTGGTCTAGCAGCATGTAACACCCAACTGAGGACAGGCTGGCTTCGGTTAAAACCCTGGTTGTGCCTAGATGTCTGAAGAAGGGACCTTGGTTATATTAATCTCCCTGGCCCTCAGATGCTCCATCTACCACAGAGTTCTTGAGATTATCAATAAGAATAATTTTCTGTGCTTTATAAAAATAAGTGTGTCCTATAAAAGCATGAGCTAAGCATTGGGATCATTACTTATCTTCAAGTAACAGGACTTGAAATGTCATGACATAAAATAGACTTTCACGTGAAATTCCACCACTCACTGATGGCCCAAACAGCACCTATAACCGTGACTTTGACAACAGCTTATTCCAGTGACTAAAAACTAGGAAATTACCAATTGAATAAATATCATTTTATA